>NW_027510150.1:2243567-2543567 GCF_048772815.1 Callospermophilus lateralis
ACATTGTTCAACATTATTAGCAATTAAGAAAATGCAGAACTGAGGTTATGGCTCTATGGTAGAGCACTTGCCTAGCACCAGTGAGGCACAGGGTTCGATGCTCAACTCCACATACCATTAATAAAATTTAAAAAAGAAAATGTAAATAGAAGACAATGTAATGTTATCACTATGTGTCTATTAGAATAGCAAACAAACAAAAGAAGAAACAATGATAATATCAAGTACTGGTAAGAATACAGAGCAAATAGAACTCATTTATTTCTAGTGGAATGCAATTTTTAGAAAGGAATTTGGTGCTTCTTATTATGTGAAATATAGACTTATCTGTGTTCTATCACTCCCACTATTACATATTTATCATAGAAAAATACTTATGTTCATGCAAAATCTCTACATAAATGTTTACATCAGCTCTAGTCATATTTTTCTCCTTCAAATGACCTTCAGTGGGTGAGTGAATAAACATGCTTTATCCATAAAATAGAATAGTATTCAGCCACAAGAAGGAACAAGCTATTGATGCCTGCAACAACTCAATGGCCTGATGGTGTGGTGTCAAAAGAAGACATGTTGTATTACTCCATTTATATGACATTTTAGAAATTTAAAATATAGTACTTAGGGCAGGGGTTGTAGCTCAGTGGTAGAGTGCTTGCCTTGCATGTGTTTGGCACTAGGTTTTATCCTCAGCACCAATAAAAAATAAACAAAAGCTATTATGTCCATCTACCATCAAAAATATTTTAAAAAATATATGTAGTACTCAGAGTTTGCTGGGGTTTAAAGGAGGTGAAAAGCTAACTATAAAGGAATTTCTGTATCTTAATTCTAGTAGCTGAATGTACAAAGAAATGTGTTAAAATTCAGAGACCTATACACACAGAAGTCAAATTGGCAAAATCTCAGAAATAGTAGTGACAGTTGTCCAACTTTGTGAATATAAATAATGCCACTGAATATGTGTGAAAGTGGTAAAGTCTGTGTTATACATATTTTTTCATGGCATTTGCCTGTGAACTTGTTATTTTTACCAAATGAGTCAGTTGACAGGTGAATGCTTGTTACAATGGAAGACTAAGAACAAAGACAAACACCTCCTCCCTCCTCACATGTATCCATTGAAGGAAGCACTGCAGCTCTATGACAGAGCACTGCTAAGAGCTTTATGAACTGATTTCTTAGCAAGTTTGCTTTAAATTTTTGTTTTTCAAATCTGATATTGTTATGAGCATTTAAACCACTTACAATTTTCTCCAAACTGTGTCAAATACAACCCAGATAAAGCCAAGGGATAAACCTATAAAGAACCATTCAGGCCTGTGAGGGTTTTTTTATTGTTGTTGTTGTTGTTTGTTTGTGTGTGTTTGTTTGTTTTTTAATTAAAGGTGTTTATAAAAATAAAAGAGAGTTTGGGCATTCAGTGAAAAGACTACATAAAAACACAATAGGCTTTGTATAAAATATATTTAAAAAACATGGTGGAGAGTCATTGTTTAAATGAACATGATTTTCATATAAATGTTTATTATTCAAAGTAAAGAAATTATGAGAGTATTAATTATTAATAATGGCTAGACACACACACACACACACACACACACAACTCATTATTCACAGATTCTATATTTGTAAATTGGTCTAAATACTAAAATGTATTTTTAGATCCAAAATCAATTATGGAGAATTTGAGTATTGGTTTTAAATTAGAGATTTGAAATGTTTTTTATCCTTTTGTATTTCATGGAGTAATTTGAGAAGTTTTGGCCTCAGTTCTTCTTTAATGTTTTTTTTTGTTGTTGTTTGTTTGTTTGTTTGTTTTTTTTTTTTTTTTTTTTTTTTTTTTTTTTTTTTTTTTTGTAGAACTCAGCTGGGAGTACATCCAGGCCTGGGTTTTTCTTTTTTGGAAAGCTTTTCATTACTGCCTCTATCTCATTACATTATTAGTCTGTTTGGTTTTTTTTTTCTCTTGATTCAGTTTTGGCAGATACTACTTATCTATAAATGCATCCATTTCTTCTAGGTTTTCAAATTATTGAAGTACAAGTTTCAAAATAGTCACTAATAATCTGCAGGATTTCTATAATATCTCTGGTGATTTCACCTTATTTATCACTAATTTTATAAAAATGGCTTTTCTCTCTTTTCCTCTTGGTTATCATGTGAGCTTACTAATCTTGCTTATCTTTTCAAAGAAAGAACTGTTTCATTGATCCTTAGTGTTGTTATATTTTGTTCTCAAGTCCATTAATTTTGTCTCTGATCTTATTTTCTTCCTTCCTTCTTTCAGTATTTGCTCCTCCACCATAGCCTGGTTTTTACACCATTTCCTATTTACACTGTGCATTATGTGGGCTTCCTCAGTAGAGTGAGCTGAAGTCATATTGCAGGAAGCAGGGGCCTCTTGTGGTTAAGCTACTACACCATTGCTCTGTGATGCTGGTATGAGTTCATATCAGGACAGCATGGATCAGGTGAGGAGATTCTCAGATCCTGAGGAAGGCTTTGGTCCTCGGGAAAATTTTCCCAACTCTTTCCAAACTGATCTTAGGTGATGGTGTGCTCATAGTGAATGGTCCAACTGTAGTGTGAGACACCTGGCTCTGAGTTCAGGACCTGCCACTCCCTGGCCCCACCCATGCCCATCTTCCTGTGGTGGAACAGCTGAAATGCATCAATCTTAGAGGAAAGTTTCCAGGATATCAAAGAAGCATCAGCACAAGTCAGTTTTCAAGAGCCTGTGCTTGGAAAGAAAGGAAAAGCATGGGTTTTCAAAGGTGGCTCCTACATAGAGAATAGTCCACAAAACTACAATTGTCTTATATTAGACAATGGTGCCAAAAACATGCATTGGAGAAAAGATAGCCTCTTCATCAAATGGTGCTGGGCAAACTGGAAATCCATATGCAACAAAATGAAATTAAACCCCTATCTTTCACCATGCACAAAACTCAAAATGGATTAAGGACTTAGGAATAAAACCAGAGACCCTGTGTGTAATAGAAGAAAAAAATAGGCCATAATCTCCATCATGTGGAATTAGACCCCAACTTCCTTAATAAGACTTAATAAGAATTAAAATCAAGAATCAATAAATGGGATAGACTCAAATTAAAAAGTTTTTCCTCGGCAAAAGGAATAACCTGTGAAGTGAATAAAGTGCCTATATCTTGAGAGGAAATCTTTAAACCTCACATATCAGATAGAGCAATAATTTCTAGGGTATATAAAGAACTCAAAAAGCTAAGCACCAAAACAACAAATAACCAAATCAATAAATGGGCCAAAAACCTGAAGAGACACTTCTCAGAAGATAATGTATAATCAATCAACAAATACATAAAAAAAGTTCATCATCACTAGCAATTAGAGAAATGCAAATCAAAACCACTCTAAGATTCCATCTCACTCCAGTCAGAATTTCAGCTATTATGAAGACAAACAACAATTAATGGTGGTGAGGATGTGGGGGAAAATGTACACTCATACACTGCTGGTGGGACTGCAAATTAGTGCAGTCGATATGGAAAGAAGTATGGAGATTTCTTGGAAAATTGGGAATGGAACCACCATTTGACCCAGCTATCCCTCTCCTCAGTCTATACCCAAAGGACTTAAAATCAGCATACTACACAGACATAGCCACATCCTTGTTTATAGCAACACAATTCATAAGAGCTAAACTGTGGAACCAAACTAGATGCCCTTCAGTAGATGAATGGATAAAAAATGTGGCACATATACATAATGGAATATTACTCATCAATATAAGAGAATAAAATTATGGCATTTACAGGTAAATGGATGACTGGAGAAGATAATACTAAGTGAAGTTTGCCAAGCCTCCAAAACAAATGCCAAAGGTTTTCTCTGATATAAGGAGGCTGATTCACAGTGGGGTATGGAGGGGGAGCATGGGAGAAATAGACAAACTCTAGATAGGGCAGAGCAGTGGGAGGGGAAGGGAAGGGTCAGGGGTTTAGCAAGGATGGTGAAATGTGATAGACATCGTCATCCAAAGTACATGCATAAAGACAAAAATTGGTGGTGTCAACATAGTTTGTATACAAACATAGATATGAAAAATTGTGCTCTATATGTATAATAAGAATTGTAATGCATTCTTCTGTCATTTATTTTTATAAAATCAATTAAAAAATTTAAAAGATATGCAAATGAGGTCTGGGATTGTGGCTTAGTGGCAGAGCACTTTCCTAGCACATGTGAGATACTGGGTTTGATCCTTAGCGTCACATAAAATAAACAAATAATGACATTCTATCTATCTATAACAAAAACAACTAACATTAAAAATATGCAAATGATACATCTGACTATTTTTTTAATCTGGGAAAATGTGTTTTGTTAGAAATATGAATGCTTTGTTTGCATTTTCAGTTGTCTCTGATATTATGCTATAATAATATTTAATGTTATATTTACATTTTAAAACTGAAAAAGATATTAAAATTCATTACGGTAATCTTGTTAGTAAAGAGGATATTTTAGCAAATAGAATGTATGCTTTCCTGTTTTTATAGCTATTGTGAATTAAATGCTTGAATTAATTTTCTATTCCATCTTCTCATATGCAAGTTTTCAAAATATTTTGGTTTTTGTTTTTTAGATTCACATGACTGTAGAGTGTATTTTGACATATTATACATACATGGAGTATAACTTATTCTAATTAGGATCCTGTTCTTGCAGTTGTACATGTTGTGGAGTTTTCATTGCTCATGAATTCAGATATGAACACCTCCCCTTATGTAACTATATTTTAAAATTTATATATAGCCTAGATTTTTCACAAGAATTCAAGTTTTGAAAGTGGATTGATAATTTCGATTTCTTTTATTCTTTTGTTTGTATTATCTGATGATTTAAAACTGTTCCTTAATAATAATGGAGCCTTAAAACTTCTATAATGGAGTTCAATTTTCTTTGCTCATGTACATAACTAATGTTTAGACATTCCCCTACAAAAAATTATATACAGTCTCTGCTCACTAGTGTATAATTCTCTACTGAGTTTTACTATATCCTATAGTATTATTTTGTTGGTAAGTCTTCTAATGGTTTATCTAGGTTTTATCTTCATAAGAAGTAATCAATAAATTACTCACTTTTACAAAGTTTCCTTGTGCCCTTTTGGGATTCTTCCGGCCCCATCCCCAGGCAATCACAGATGCACCTTAATGCCAGTACGAGTATGAGCTCTGATTCTTGTGACTCTTGTTGGAAATTGCACTTTTCTTTTGTCTCAGTTATAGAACTAAATTAGCTCTCATGTTCTTGCCAGCTTCATGAGTTATGCAGTCATATACTTTATCTCAGAGAACTTATCCCATACACCATAATTTATCATTGCAAAGCCAGCCATTGGCTTGTTAACTGAAGTTCTCACAATCCAAGGTGATAGTTCCTTTCAAGACACAGTTCTACAAGCAAATGAGAGACTCATATGGATATCTCTGGATATCAAAGATTTTCTGTGGGTGCTCTAAAAGGAAGTTTGAGAGGAGCAGAACCCTCATAATAACAGCAATTTCTAGAATTAAATTGTCATTTTGCCTAATAATAAAATGTGTTTGTTGTTTATTTAAATCTGTGACCTTTGTATCTATGAACACTGAATAAACCTCTGAGGAATGTTTAAGTCTCCCTCCCCATTCTACTGAGACACTTGAAGGGCAACCTTAGACTAATAGAGCCCCTGCAGCCAGCACATAAAACTCACTTAGTAAATAAATATTGATGGAATGAAATTTTGTTATATTCCAAATGACTATCAGGAGAAGGTCATGGTTGCTTATCTTTTAATAATCTTTAGTTGTCCTTTTGTTAAAGACTGTTCAAGTTAAACAAAATAGATCTGCAGACATTTACACTGTCCTTTCTCACAGGATAGTGACAGTTTCCACCATATCCTGATGATGTCACAGTTTGTTTAATTGTGATTAGAATGAGCTGTTTGAGTGCCAGACAATGCTACAGACTCAGCATGAATTTGAATCTTACATAAAGAATATTCAAATCATATGCATCATTATGCACCTGTGGAACCAGCTACTCAGGAGGCTGAGGCAAGGGAATCATTTCAGCTAAGAGTTCAAGGCCATCCTCTGAAATATAGTGAGATCCCATAGCCAAAAGAGAAGAAAAAAAGAATAACAATGTTGGATTATTTTCTGATGCACAGTCTATTTTAGAACATACAATGAGATGGTGGGAGGGTTAGGGTTAGGCAACAAGGAATGCTTATAGTTTTGGAAAATTTATGGGAGGAAAACTTAACATTAAAAATGTTCTTTTCCTGGTCATTGTCATGTTTACTCAAAAATGACAGTGGTACCATGCAGTGTTCCCACAGCACATATTAGGTTGGAGAAAGTATTTGTTCTCAGAATATTCTCCTTAGATTAGAAAATCATCCATTATTGTCAGTTTTTCTTTTCTTTAGTGTGTGTCACAGGGTTACTGGGGATTAAACCTGGGAGTGCTTTACCACCAAGCTGCCTTTTAAAATTGTTAATTTTTTAAAAAAAAATTTGAGATAGGGTCTCACTGTATTGCTTCAGGCTGGCCTTGAAGTTGTGATCCTTTTGCCTCAGCCTCACAACTAGCTGAGATTATAGGCCTGCACCACCACACCCATCTTATGATTTTCACTTTGAAGAACCACACATTATACTGTAAACATTGAGTAAGAGATGATTAGTAATTTCTAGATATTTTATCCTATCAATAAATTCACTTATTTATTAGCTCATGCCATCACATTGCTGTGGACTGCTTTCTTGGCTTGGTCACCACTGTACACAGTGGTGTACAGAGTTCTGCCGCATGAAGGCACAGCTGGGAGTCAGCCTCCTGGTTCTTAAGGACCTCAGCCTGATGAGCTGGCAACACCTGTGGAGTGAGGTACTGCCAGGGTGCCTGCCATAGGAGAAAGGCAGGGGCAGAGGAAGGGACAGAGATGCTTTCTGGAGGAAGTGACTATTGAGCTGAGAGTTGAAGGATAAGGGAACACTTCAGAGGAAGGAAGCAAGCTTGTCACATTGTGGAAAATGAAATGCTATGTTGGACACAACTTACTTAAAAAGAAGAAATTAGGTTAGAAACATTAATGGGAATTAAGAAGCACTTTTCTATACCCAGAATATAGTTATGAGGAAGGTGAAGCCACAATACAAAGTCTCAATACCTTTATTAAGATCTGCTCTTCAGGCAGCAGAGAGGATGGGTCATGGGTTTCCAGGGAAGCAAGGACACTTCCTCTTGACATCTTTCCAGGTCCTTTGAAAATAGAATTAATAATGCCTGCCTAAGGAGTCCTGAGGGAACATCCTGGGAACAGCTAAGGAAAACAGCCAGTTTTCATGACAAGGACAGAATGGAATGGTGCTTCTCTGTGAGGAAGGGTCTGCACAGAGGCTCAGGGCACCAGGGGTCAGAAGAGGATGATGCTGTCTGCCTTAGAGCTGTCCTTCTGGCCCTCCCAGCCCCTGTTTACTCTAATTTAAAAGACAAAATTTAAAAAAAAATACAATAAAAGACAAAACAAAAACTAGAGTTTCTGGAATAATTATGGGTCAGAAGTTGAAAGAACCTCACCACCTCCTTCCCCCTCCCCCAATTTCATCAAAACAATTTCTGTTCCTTTCCATTGGATTCAATGACTCATAGGGAAACAAAATAATAGTTTAAATAAATACTGCATCTGGCAAAGCCATCCAACAGTTTGTCTTACTATTGCTTTTCTTTTCTTTTTTCTTTCTCTCTCTCTTTTATTAGAGTGTGGGTGGGGGATGAGGGGGTGGTGCTAGGGATTAAACCCAGGAGAGCTTAACCAATGAGTTATATACCCAGCCCTTTTTATTTTTTATTTTGTGACAGGGTCTCTCTAACTTGTTTAGAGTCTCACTAAGTTGCTTAGGCTGGCTTTTAGTTTGTGGTCCTCCTGCCTCAGCCCCGCTAGTTGTTGGGATCAATAAGTATGCACCATCACGCCTGGCTTACCATTGCTTTTCACTTAAAAATTTGTAAAGTATGTAAAAAGGCTCACTGTTAGGTGTGGCAATGCCTATGAAAAATAGATTGATTTAAGTGTGTCACCCAATCTTCCCTTTAAAGAAAGTGTATTGGTCAGGATTCTCCATAGAAACTGAAGAAGAAGATATGTGTGTATACATATAGAGGGATTTATCTTCAGGAATTAGCTCACACAATTATGGGGGCCAGAAAATCTAAACACCACACAGGAGAGGGGTGAGCTAGAGACCCAGGGAATATTTGAGTCTAGAATTTCCTCCTCTTTGGGAGAACTTGTTTTTTTAAGGTGTTCAACAGATTAGATAAGGCCTATCCATACCATAGTGGATAATCTTCTTTATTTAATTAAACTCTTAGGTTTGTATTAATCTCATCTAAAATGTACTCTGGTAGTAACAGCCAGAAACCTTTGATCAAAGATCTGAATATTGTGGTCTAGCCAGATTGACACATAAAATTACCCCTCATAGAACATTACACAGGATGATGAGCTACAGCATAATTTTGGTGTCCCCATGCCCATTCAAGTGGAGTCCCTGTGCTCCATCTTGTCCTCTTCAGGTATCTGTAGGCCAACCTTCAGCCAGAGAGTGTGGGGCTGGAGATCCTGGTTATGGACAGAGGGGCCTAGCTCACAGCCCTCCCTTCCCTAGCATTTTTACTCTTAGACTTCATGTTCCTTCATGTCCAGTGAGCACACTGCTCTGTAAACCAGTCTTGCTGGATTATTGTGTGAGATGGAATAATGTATGGGGGGGGGCGATATTTGTTTTCTCCTAAGCTCAGTCATTGCACTGTCAGGAAGGGCTAAAATGCTCTGATACAGAGAGGGGAAGAAAGGGTCCCATGTCTTGGGTGGGGGGGACTTTCCCTGGGGGAAAGAAAAAACTAACTTTAAGGATGAGTCTGGCTTCCATGGGAAAGAATCAGCAATTCTCCCAACCCTAAGTTCCTAATTGAATGTCTCTATCCTCTAAAATTACTATGTGTTCTTTTCCAAAAATTCAACTTAAAAAGTCTAAGTTCCCCTATTTCATCACAACCTACCCAAATCTACTTCCTTTTTCAAAGGAAACAATTATTAACTCCTTGGTACAAATCATTTCACATTCTTTATTAATGGCTTTTTAATTTTTGCTACAAAATGAAATTTGTTTTAATAAATTTTCTGCTACTACATCAGAATACCACATGCTGAGTAAATAAACAACAGAAATTTATTTGGCTCCTGATTCTGGCAGGTGGAAAGTCCAAGAACATGGCACCTCCTGGTGCAGGGCTTTGTACTGTGGCATCCCATGATGGAAGGGCAGTTGAGCACACACAAGACAGACGGGGTAGGGGCTGAGCTCATTCTTTTTATCAGGAAACATCTCCTGAGATAACTAAACCACTTCTTTAGTAACCATTAATCCATTCACAAGGGCAGAGCATTTATGATCTGATCATCTCTTAAATACACCACCTCCCAATACGGTTGCACCCAGGAGTAAGTTTCCAGCACGTGAACTTGAGGGGATGTATTCAGAGGATGGAAGGTTTTGTCTATGGTTTTCTGATTTTATTGCTGTTGTTCACTTAGCCACATACCATATGCACCTTTTCATATCTAAAGCTTGACTTTTTGTGTGTGGGGTTTTTAAATTTTGCTGTTCTCTATTAAAATAGAGAAGAGAGAGAAAGAAGGTTTCTTACAAATAAAAGATGAGCCTTACTAGGAAATCAGTTTTCCAAGAGGGCATGTCCCCATTATCTAACCCCCTTTTCCCTTGAAAGGGCTTTGGCTTAGTCAGTGCTACCAAGAGTTCTTGCCCTTGGTCTCTGAGACCCAAGTTGCACCGTGAAGTTCCCAGTTACTAACTCCATCCCTGGAGTGTCTTTTCTTTCTTTTGGCCTCTGTAGTCATGTTTGCCTTTCAGGCTGAGGCAAAAGCATTGGCCCTCTGTGACTTCATAAGCAAAGAAATGGTAGCATCAACTTTCAGAGAAAATAGAAATCAGAGGGTACAGATCCTTAGTTTATTGTTTTTCCACAAAACCTTCCAAACAGCCACTCAAGAAGTGTGGGAGCAATTATACAAAGGTATCTACTTTTGGAGCATCATTTTTAAAGACTGGAATTATCTCTGAAGGGACTTTTTCTTTGAATAGACCAGGAACTCTCATTTTATTACCAGTTAGAAATTTCCTTTCTGTTTATTATGAGGAAAGCTGTCAGTCAGAAAGGCCTTGGCTAGATCCCTGCAAAAAAAGCCCTTGTTATATTCCAGATTGCACACCCCCAGGCCATGCCCTGCTGCCTTCATGCTGGAAAGATCAAAAGTTTCATGTCACCAGGGCTGGTGGTTATATCTAATCTTCCTGATTCCAAGCAGAGGAAAGTGGTATGTTCAGTGCACACTGAACATCGGTCATCAGCCAGCATACTATAGACCAGGAAAATACTGACTCTCCCCAGGAAAGCCTTTGTCTGCATTTGGAACAGAAGTACCAGAGGACAGAGGCTACTCAGTCATGGAAAGAAACCCAGGTGGATCAAAGTATCCTGTGTTTGCACTGGGAAGAAGGACCCCCTATTTTCCCCATCCAACCCTGTCACCAAAACAATGGTGAGCAATGAGCCCTGCTTTTGTCTTTAGGGTTTTACAGCTTTTGTTCACTTGGGAAACAAACAGTGGTATATATATATGATGAATACCAAAAAAAGGTATAAAGCAATGATTTTTAATAAGTCCTGTGAGTGGTTTCTATCGGTTCGTATTCTGCCTTCTTGATTCTGAAGGAGCTCATCCATCAATGTCCACCGTACGACCTTCTCATCTCCTCTCTTCTCCAAAATCACAGATCATTTACTTATATTTTTAGTTGGTTGTTTAGTCTTTCCCTTAACCCATTAAGTTTTTTAGCTGGCTTATTAAAATGCACAGAATAAAGGATAGAGTAAGTGTCCAAGATAATACATGAAAAAGATAAGGAAAATAATTGATAGAAAATAAAGAAGAGTATGTGACAATGTCCATCATAGGATGTAGTTCACTTACTGGAGTAGGCCACAAATTTGGATCAAAGAGTTATAAGCCAAAGAATTGAAGATAAAAGTCAGAAGGGGCAAGAAAGAAAGACATCTGCCTTGGTAATGCCCAGACCAGGGAAGGTGGCTGATCACCATTTACCCGGCAAAGGCCTGAGTTTTATGCTCAGCTGATATTTTCCCATTAGTCCTGACTATCAATGTGGGGTGGACACCATTATAATGATCATCTTACAAATAAGAAAACTTAAGAATTCAAGAGTAAAATATAAGTTTTCCAAAACTACAGAGTTATTCTATTGTAAAAGTGACAATCAAACCCAGGTGATCAGGATCCATGACTGGGTGCTGAACCAGAAAGCTCACCTTGCAGGGAAGTGGGAGATTCTTGGGGATGAGTCTGCAAACATATAATTGGCATTTTTGAAGGCCTGTTTCACCTCTTTCAGTGCAGTTCCTTAATATAAGAGCTCAAAAGCATAAACCCAGTTGAAATTTAGTGACAGTTGTTTATGTGCTTAGTTCTTTGATGATCTAATTCCCTTCCCTGTGTTTCCAGGTGAAAGCATGAGGGCATGGCCTAGGGGTCTGCAGTGTGGAACTGCAAGAGCCTTTCATGGAGGATCCAGCCAAGGCATTGCTCACTGATAGTTCCCCTCATAACAACTGAGGAGTAAATTGATAACTAGAGATATAGATAAACTAAATCCTAATAATGTGCCTACTCATTACCAATCTTCTCTATGTGTAGTGTCTATCGGGAATTTGAATAACAGGTATTTTCTCAAACTATTGTCGGACATTACAATGTGTCCCAAACCCTCTTTAGCATGATTCATTTATACCACATGAGACACTTAGTGCAAATATCTTTGGTCTCCTTCTCCTTCTTCTCATGCTCACTCACTTCACAGAAGATGCTCCTAAGTACTCTCACTGTCCTCCAGGACAGCTGAACATCCAACAAAGATTTCTATTAAGAACATGTAAGAAACAGGGTCACCTACCTTGTTCTTTTCTTCTAATCTCTTCTTTGTGAATTGATTTATCATTGAGTATTTTCTCTATTCAACATGTAATCATTCAGGCAGCATTTATCAAACTTTCAGCATCCACAAGCCAATTCAAGTAAATATAGATCACCAATTTTATCACAATATCTAGGAATGAGAACATCATGTTCTTTAAAATTGTTTTTTTTTAACTTCAGAGAAATTCAAATACAAACAAAAGTAGAATAAACCTCCATGTACTAGAACTTAGGTTTAACAATAACTGACTCATAGCCAATCTTATTTCAGCACTACTCCCATCCACTTTCTTGCTCCCACATCATCATAAAACAGATTCCAGAAATTATACCATTCCACCCATAAATATTTCAAAATGTGTCTATAAGAATATGAACTCTTTATTTTAACATGTAAATAACACTAGTTGTTCCACATTTGTAAGAGGACATAATTTGCAATCTCTCCCCAATGTGTCTGTCCTGTTTGGTGAGGGGCCAATATCTGCTTCTTTCCTTACCCTTTACATTTGCTTAGTTCAACAAACACTCCCAACTTACAGATATAGCTCTGGAAACAGCATCAGGTGTCTGATATCTCCTCCGAAGAGCCATGAGTTCATAAAACAGAGATTTCTCATTGTAAACACTTTTAGACCTCCATCAGGTACCAAATCAATTTCAAAACACATATCAAATCTGGATGGAAGCATGCTTTAACTTGGGAGGCAGGGCAAATAGGTCTCCTTTACCCATGAGTGCTACCCATGGTTCTGGAAAGCACATCTCCAACATTACACTTAGTCCTAAAATATGCCTATATTTCTCTCCTCTTACTGTAAAAACATGCATCAGATATTTTCAAACTCCAGTTAGATTAGATTGTATCTTAGTGTGGTTTCAAAGAGAAAATCTGATTTCTCAAATTCATCTCACTGTTTTTCCTTTTAAAGGCTGTGTTTATCCTTTGAGCCCTAGAAGGCAATGCCAGAATTGAATAGGTATCAGAGACAAGTCACCAGGGGACAGGCCTTGATGGGAAAAGCCATTCAAAACTCCTCTGACAATAGAGCAGAGAGCAGAGGGGAGGAGTCAGCATCCAAGAAAGAGTAAGAAGGAGGACACTGAAAGTGTGCAAGGAGGAGGTGAGGTATTCCTGAAGTCAGGCTGGAGGATGGACAAGTAGAAGAGGAGGGGGACAGTGTGAGAACTGAGGAGGAAGAAGTTGAATCTAAAGATAGAAAGAAAGAGTCTGCAGTGACATTTATATTTTCAATTCCAGTATGCTGTGCTATAAGTAATCCTAAATACACAATGCCATGATTTTTAGGTTTTTGTCCTCCAAAGGTTCATGTGTTGGGAACTTGGTCATCAGTGTGGCAATGTTTGTGGGACTTTAAGAGGTGAGGTCTCTAAGTGGGAGGTCCTTAGGTCTTCTGGATGGCCCTCTGAAGGAAATGAACCACCCCAATCTTTCTCTGACTTCCTGGTTTTTGATGTGATCCCTCTTCTAACATGTGTTCCAGCAACATTCCCTTCAATCTCCAGAGCTGTGATCTAAATATACCTCTTTTCTTTATAAAGTTAGCCTGCCTCAAGTATTTCATTATATTAATAAGAAATGAACACACACACACACACACACACACACACACACACACACACACATCCTGAACCCCCTTCTAAATTGTCCATTTTCCTGAGACAGGAGTTGGTTCATCCCATGTGAGATGTTTTCTTTGTATTTCTTACAAGAATTCTCAAAATGTACTGCATATTAAAATCATCTAAAGAGTTTTAAAAATACTATGCCTAGGCCCTGCTCAGCCCAGTTGAATCAGAATCTGAGTTGTTTTTTTTTTTTTTCAAACCAGGAAAAAGTGGCTTAATTTAGTTAATTACAAATGAGACATGAGCATAAAGAAAACTTGAAACTTATAACTCCTCCATTTATGTTTCATTACAATATAAATGATGAAAAAAAAACAGCTTCTACAATTTGAGGTGATTGAAAATTTCCATAGTTTGATTTTGAGAGAGACTTATTGGTATTCATTTGTCACAACTCATTGCATTGTAACTTAAAACTATCAACTTATACTGTTTAAATTATAATTTAATAAATATAATTTTTAAAACAAACCCCAAAATCTCTCTGGGTATTTTAAAATGTCCCTCACCTTTCCCACTCCCCATCTGCACAGCTGGATTCTTTTTTTTATTATACTAAGGTTTATATTCTTATTAAATGCATGCATAAATTTACATGGATAAAATGTTTGGAAGGAGGTGCACTAAAAAGTTAAGTGTAGTTACTTACAAGTTGGGGGATTGTGAATAGTTTCTGAATTTTTAAATTATATTTATGTATACTTCGTAAATTTCATGAATTACTTTGTTAAGAGTAAAACAAATAATTTTTAATTCACAAGATGGGACATGACAGCTACAGAAGCATTCTCAATGCAATAAAATCCATATATATTTCAAGCACATTATTTACCTTGTGGTCTCTTCTACTCGAAAGTGAAAAACCCTTTTCCATCAAAAATGAAAGGAAAAAAAAACTAAAATGGCTGTAGTAAATGCTACTTTGCTATAGCTACCCTGAAACAACAAATATTAAAATTATCTGAGAGCAATATTAAACAATATCAGTTTAAATTTAGGAGTGTTTTTAAGTGAAGTAGAGCCTTGGTATTTAATCAGCTATTATGAGCTCATATGATCTTTCAGTATCACAGTTTAATTACTAATAAAAGGGAGATAGTCTGTGAGTCATCCTCAGCTCTTTGAAGAATATTAGATCAATCAAACCAAAACAATGCTTTAATTTTATTTGGTTCTAGTTCCTGCTTTAGAACAGAATTAAAAATCAATATAGAGGGCTGGAGATGTGGCTCAAGTGGTAGCATGCTTGCCTGGCATGCGTGTGACCTGGGTTTGATCCTCAGCACCACATACAAACATAGAGGTTGTGTTCACTGAAAACTAAAAAATAAATATTAAAAATTCTCTCTCTCTCTCTCTCTCTCTCTCTCTCTTTTTCTCCCTCTCTCTCTCACTCTCTCTTAAAAAAATTTAAAAAATCAATATAGAAAAAGAAATGGAGAAAGTGAGTCACACAAAAGCAATTCTTGCACATACCCAGGGTTGGGCCAACACATGAATGGCAAGGGCCATTTCAGCCTTGGATTGATTACATGCCCATTCTAAAACCAATATGACTCATTGAAAATATTCACAGCTTGAAGTTTGAATATTGGTTTGGCTCAGCTTGAATTTCTGGAGGTTGGGGTGAGAAATGACCTGAACTTTGGAACTCATAGCTCTTTGGCAAAGAGGCCCATATGGTAAACCTAGCAGGGGAACAGGAAGGACAAGAACGAAGTGTCCAATCCACAATCTTGCATTCTGTCTGTGGAAGGAAGTGATTCTCAAACTCTTGTGTGTATTATAACCACACTTTTAAATGCAGATTTCTGAGCCTCACTCTCTGAGTCTGCCAGAAGGGTCTCAAATGTAAAATAGGAGACTGCATTTTAGCAGTCCACCACTTGATTCAGAGAGGGTTCATGGAAAACACACCCAGAACATGGTGAAAATGGAACTGGCCAAGTGCACAAGGGACACGTGTGTAAATAAGGAAAGGAAGCAAGAGACCTGAGAGGGGCTAGGTTCACTGCTCTTCCTACAATAACTCTCTCATAGGAATTAATTCATTTCTGCAATATCAGACCCAAACCTGACCCAGTCCTAGGAAAGAGTACTAATCCATTCATGATGGTGGACCTCTGTGATCTAAGTACCTTTGATTAAGTCCACCTCTTAAAAGCTCCATTTTCTTAATACTGCCACACTGGAAACAAAGATTTATAGTACATGAACTTTTGGGGGACAAACTATATCCAAATTATACCATATACAGTACTAATGTCATACAAATAAAAATGACCTTGGAACAATAAAAATGATCAGGAATGAAGAAGGATACATATAAAAAGGGAATTCCCTCAAAGTAAGTAGGCAATTCTCCTTTATATAATGTGTATATAACTAATTTAGTCAAGTTGTTATAGAATTTGGGGGTCACAGATTTTCATTAAAATGTAAAAACTTAAGTAATAGGTATAAGTGTTTTTAAAAAGCAAGTTTTATTTCTATACTTATGAGAAAAATCCCATCTTACAAATTCAAAAGAGATGAAAAACAGATTAAGAAGGTGAGGGGAAGATGTCTTTCCAGGTACCCCACTTGCTTTACATTATGCAAAAAAGGAAATGGGGCTCTTTTCAGTTTCTGAATTTCAGTAACTTGCCCAGTTCCTACTTCCATCTCCACTAATTGTTCCCAAGAAAGCACTTGAGGGTGTCATCAGGAAGAGGGTAGGGAGGAGGAAAAGGACCAGGAGACTTCAATGGCTAGGAAGGACTCTAGCCCTTTTAGATATATGGATTCTCTTATAATTTTATTTGGAGAAAAAAAAAAGGTGTTCTGGTGCTTAAGTTTGGAAATCACAGTGCTTCCATGGAAAAATTTACCTTCTTTTCCCCAATGCTAGAAATTTAACCCAGGGTCTGAAGCATATGAGGCAATCATTCTATGACTTACCTACACCTCCAGCCCTAAATATTTTGTTTTAAGTATAATCATCTAAAATACAGGTTTTTGAAACTTTAGCAGTAAAAAGGTAACTGTTTATTTCATGTTGTTTCAAATAGTTAATTATATGAGAAAAAGGAAGTAAATCTCATGTCTCCTACTTTCTAGAATGATCCACCCTCTCGGATGCCCACATAGCTGTCCCAGATTATAGAGTGGATGCCTATTACCTATTGACAGTACCTGGGCTTTAGGTAGAACCATTAGTGGTGGATATTGTACACAGTCTGGACATTACTCTAAATTTTCTTTAGTTTAATGTTATAATAAATAGAGATATAATTATACTCACAAGAAGACCTGAAACATCAGAATACTTCTTGGCTGGTTTAAAGGATGGAGAAGCATTCATACTAAAGTCTGAGGGGGGGGGGGGAAGACATGATTAAACTGGCCATAAATCATTCTAATTCCATTTCTCTCTTTCTCTCCCTCCCCCCACCACTTTAAATAACATTTGATAATATTCCTGAAATTTTCCTTTATGATTACATACTTATAGAATTCTCTGTGGATTAACCAAGCAAATAAGAGAGGAGTCTTAGAAAAATAGTATAGTATGTTACAGACCAAGTACAGGGTCGGATCCAGCCCTGCCTTGTCACCAAGTACCCTCTATTCCATCAGAATTGCTGGAAAATTCATCTGCCCATAAGCTACTTTCACAATCTCAGGCTCCATGGGTTGATGGTGGTGAAACGTCAAACAACACAACTGGATCTGAGCACCCAGACTCCTGCATGTCCACACCTAGTTGACTAACTAGCTTATTTGTATCCATCTGAGTCATCCCATGAATGATGAACAGCAAGACAATAGTGGAGTGATCAACAAACCTACATTTTACAATAAAGTCAACAGAACATCTAACAGTGTTTTATATAAATTTAAATATAATACAGCAAAAAGTATTCACATTCAAAGACACTGGCTTAAGAGTGCAAAAGAGTTGGACTTTAAGCTGATTGTTGAAATTCTCCTAAATCTAGCATTATAGTTGGGCTACCCTGTTCTTAGAAATAAATTTTAAGGGTAGACTTTTAAATAAGAATTTTGTCTAATAGAAATATCAATATTATCATAGCAGGAACTATCTCTCAAACTGAAATGTTAATAATTGACACTAAAACCCATACACCATGACAAAACAAATAGGTTCAATGCAAACAAAGTTTACAGGTACACACGAAGTATTCCTAGATCAATGCCCCTATAAAATTTTCAAGCTAAAAACAATTTCCTACAATAATGCAAACACAATAAAATAACACAGGTCTGTTAAAAGGAAGTTCCTAGTCTGAGCATTATAATCACATGGAAGACTCTAGACAGCTCACAGTTAGGATCATTCAGTTGCCACAGCCCTTTCAGCAGTGAGAATTTGTTTCAGGTTCTTCCAGGTTCTGTTCTTCTTGCCAGCTACTGCACCACCATGGCCAGAGTGCTCAAGTTAAAAAACAATGGATTAGAAGAAACAAAAATCAATAGAAACTACTATGAGAATCTGACATTTATGCTATCATAACTGTTAAGTACCTTTCATTCTATCACCAATAATTTGTACTCCAAGACCTTTTTAAAAAGTACTTCATTGTACATTCTCATTTTAATTTGAACAAATTAAAATTTTGGACTGTCATTACCCACGAGTTAGATGGTAATAGAATAGAAATAAAAGGTTATGTTTTTATATGCACACAAAATATCAAATCTTTTATTGGGCTTAACTTTGGAGAATTCACTATGACTTCATCACCTTAAAATAAATTTACTACAAAGTTAGATTTAATCTCATGACTAAATCCCTAAACTCCTTTCTGAGGGCAAGTCTCTGCCTTTCAAATTACTAGTGATCCTGAAAAAACCTGAGTAGCCTCGATTGTGGCATGGCAAGCCTTCTGGAAATCAATCTCTCTCTCTCTCTCTCTCTTTCTCTCTCTCTCTCTCTCTCTCTCTCTCTCTCTCTCTCTCTCTCTCTCTCGGTCCTATGAAGCTTACAAAATAAAATGGAAAAAAAAACTACCAAAATATTTGTGACACTAGTAACACTGTATTTACAAAACTCATTCTAAAAAATAAACTTTTAATAGGGCAATCCAAATCTTTGAGTCAATATGTTATTATATTCCTCAAGAATTAAGAAAAAGTGCCCATTTCTACTTCATAGCACAACACTTAAATTTGTTTAAAGAAGTCAATGAGGAACATTCTTCTTTCCGTTAAATATTTGAAGCCTTATCTGAAACTAATATAAGACCAATAAAAAGGTAAGAAAAGCAATCATCATGAGAATGACCCACCCTCAAGATATTATCCTCTGGAGGGGCCCACCCACCCGCCTGAGTGGCAGACAGACCACCCCAACTGGAGGAGGGGACCAGCCACCAGCCTGCAAGGTAGGCAGACTCCGTCACCCAGAGAGGGGCCCAGCTGCCTGCCCATGTGGTAGGCAGACCACCCCAACTGGAGGACAGGCCCAGCTGCCCACCCGTGTGGACACTGGACTGAGCTCTAGACAAACATAAGGTCTTGCCAACACCTCCCACCTCATCAAACACGTTACGAGAAAAACTGCTGGAACTCATCTTGAAAAATCCCACCAAACCTTAAAACCCATCAACCGGTGGGCATGGCTACCAGCTAGGTTCTGAGGCAGATCAGGCACCTGGTTTACATCTCAGAGAATAAGAGTAGAGAGGCCACAGGTGGAAGCTCAAGTCCTCTCACACTGGATACCACCACCACCCTGAATGCAGAGACTCAAGCTAGGAATTGACAATGCCAACTACTGGAAGGAAAAAAAAAACAGAGTTCAGAGAGACATTTTTTTTTCTTTTTTTCTCTTCTCTCTCTCTTTTCATCCATTCATCCAGTCTTCTCTACCCTTCCCCCTCTGGTACTCACAACCTCAACATATGTGAAACCAAGAATTATGCATGAAAAAGGTCTTTAACAAGTGAATCACCAGAATAATATAATATAGAGGAATTGCATGTGCCCCACCTCCTTCCCCCCTTTTATTTCTTTTCTTTTTTCTCTTTTTTCTCTTATTTTTTCCCCACTCACTTTTTTCTCTTTCTTTCCTTGTTATTTGTTTTTCTCCTTCTTGCTCCCTCTATCCCACTTGAAACCCCCTAAATTTTACTACTTATAAGTAGGGTAATCTTATAAATACACATAGGAGTTTGAATCTATTCTTTCTTCCATAAATTACCCATCTATTGGTTAGAGATCTCCAAAGTTACTAAGTTAGATTAACCCGATACCCTCATTCCTTTTCCCCTAAACATAACATCCTGCACCTGAAATTCAGTTTTCTTCATGCTACCAGAAATGGTATGCCTTTCATGAAACTAATGACTATATTTTTAAATGATAATTGAAACCAACATTTATAGACATAGAGTCTAGCTATAAATGTAGTAATAAGGAAAATGTGCACTTAGATGATGTAATATTGATATTGAGAACTGTTAACATTGTCTTTCTCCACATAAGAGAGACTTTGGAACTATACTAGAGCAATATAAATATATAGGGCAAAAATCAATAACACAACAGTTTCACAAAGCTGGAAAGAAATGTGAGCAGTATGAAAAGACAAGGAAAGAAAGGACCAGAAGCAATGCAGGTCAACTCAACTTTAGAAGAGGTAATATCTGCAGCAGATGGAATGTCAGATAAAGAGTTCAGGATATTCATGCTTCAGATGATCTGGAGTCTCAAGGAAGACATTAGACAGCAAATAAAGACAGTGAAAGATCATTTTGACAATGAATTACATAAACAAATCCAAGAAGCAAAAGATCAACTATACAGGGAAATAGAGGTTATAAAAGAAAAAAATCCTGGAAATGCAGGAAGCAATAAACCATATTAAAAACTGAAATGAGAGTATTACCAGCAGAGTAGAACACTTAAAAAATAGAACATCAGAGAATGAAGACAAAATATTTCAACTGTAAAAGAACATAGACAGCTCAGTGAGACTGTTAAGAAACCATGAGCAGAACATCCAAGAAATATGGGATAACATAAAAAGACCAAACTTAAGAGTTATTGGAATACAGGAAGGTATAGAGGTCCAAACCAAAGTAATGAGCAATCTGTTCAATGAAATAATATGAGAAAACTTCCCAGACATGAAGAATGAAACAGAATTCCAAATCCTAGAAGCCTACAGGACGCCAAATGTGCAAAATCACAAGAGATCTACACCAAGACACATTATAATGAAGATTTCCAACATACAGAATAAGGAGAGAATTTTAAAAGCTACAAGAGAAAGGAACAGATTTCAATTAGGGGTAAACCAATCAGGTTAATGGCTGATCTTTCAACAAAGACTCTGAAAGCTAGTAGATCCTGGAGCAACATATTCCAAATGCTGAAAGAAAATGGGTTCCAACCAAGAATCGTGTATCCAGCAAAATTAAGCTTCAGGATGGAAGATGAAATTAAAACCTTCCACAATAAACAAAAGTTAAAAGAATTTGCAGCTAAGAAACCAGCACTTCAAAACATCATTGGCAAAACATTACATGAAAAGGAAATGAAAAATAACAAAGAAAACCAACAGTGGGAGGTAGTACAGTAAAGGAAAAATTATTCAAAGAGGAAAAACAAATCATGTTAAGTAACAACAATAAACAAATATGGCTGGAAGTACAAACCATATCTCAATAGTAATCCTAAAAGTTAATGGCTTAAACTCACCAATCAAGAGACACAGGCTAGTAGAATGGATTAAAAAAAAATCCAACAATATGCTGCCTAAAGGAGATGCATTTGATAGGAAAAGACATAAAAGACTGAAGGGGAAAGGTTGGGAAAAATCATATCACTTACACGGACCTTGGAAGCAAGCAGGAGTGTCCATACTCATATCAAAGAAAATAGACTTCAAGCCAAAGTTAATCAAAAGGGATAAAGAAGGACACTACATACTGCTCAAGGGAACCATACACCAACAATACATAACAATTACATATATATATATATATATATATATATATATATATATATATATATATATATATATATCCCAAACAGTGGTGCAGCTATGTTCATCAAACAAACTCTTCTCAAGTTTAAATAGAGTCAAATAGACCACAATACAATAATTATGGGAGGCTCCAACACACCTCTCTCACCACTGGACAGATCTTCCAAACAAAAGTTGAATAAAAAAACTATAGAACTCAGTAATACAATTAATAACTTAGACTTAATTGACATATATAGAAGATACCACCCAACATCAAGGAGTTCCACTTTTTTTCTCAGCAGCACATGGATCCTTTTAAAAAATAGACCATATATTATGTCACAGGGCAATTCTTAGAAATGATAATGAGTAGAGATAATACCATGAATCTTATCTGATCATAATGGAATGAAACTGGAAATAAACAATAAAAGAAGAAAGGGAAAATCCTATATCACTTGGAGAATGAACAATATGTTATTGAATGATCAATGGGTTACAGAAGACATCAAGGAGGAAATTAAAAAACACACAGCATATCAAAATCTATGGGACACAATGAAAGCAGTTCTAAGAGGAAAATTCATTGCTTGGAGTTCATTCCTCAAAAAAGGAAAAAAAAAACAACAAATAAATGAGCTCACACTTCATCTCAAAACCCTAGAAAAAGAAGAGCAAAACAACAGCAAAAGTAGTAGAAAGCAAGAAATAATTAAAATCAGAGCTGAAATCAATGAAATTAAAACAAAAGAAACAATTGAAAAAATAGACAAAACTAAAAGTTTGTTCTTTGAAAAAAAAATTAGATTGACAGATCCTTAGCCATGCTAACAAAGAGAAGAAAAGAGAGAACTCAAATTACTAGCATATGGGATGAAAAAGGCAATATCACAACAGACACTACAGAAATACAGAACAAAATTAGAAATTATTTTAAAACGTTATACTCCAATAAAATAGAAGATAGTGAAGGCATCAATAAATTTCTTAAGTCATATGATCTGCCCAGATTAAGTCAAGAGGATATTCACAACCTAAACAGACCAATATCAATCAAGAAAATAGTAGAAGCCATCAAAAGACTACCAACCAAGAAAAGCCCAGGACTGGAAGGGTATACAGCAGAGTTTTAGAAATCCTTTAAAGAAGAACTAATACCAATACTTTTCAAGCTATTTCAGGAAATAGAAAAAGAGGGAGAACTTCCAAATTCATTCTACAAGGCCAACATCACCCTGATTCCTAAACCAGACAAAGACATTTAAAAGAAAGAAAACTACAGACCAAAACCTCTAATGAACATAGATGCAAAAATCCTCAATAAAATTCTGGCAAATTGGATACAAAAACATATCAAAAAGACCATGCAACATGATCAAGTAGGATTCATCTCTGGGATGTGAGGCTAGTTCAATATACGGAAATCAATAAATGTAATTCACCACATCAATAGACTTAAAGATAAGAACCATATGATCATCTCAATAGATGCAGAAAAAGCATTCAACAAAGTACAGCATCCCTTTATGTTCAAAACACTAGAAAAACTAGGGATAACAGGAACATACCTCAACATTGTAAAAGCTATCTATGATAAGCCTCAGGATAGCATCATTCTGAATGGAGAAAAATTGAAGGCATTCCCTCTAAAATCTGGAACAAGACAGGAATGCCATCTCTCACCACTTCTGTTCAACATAGTGCTCGAAACACTGGCCAGAGCAATTAGACAGACTAAAGAAATTAAAGGCATAAAAATAGGAGAAGAAGAACTTAAATTATCACTGTTTGCGGTGACATGATCCTATACCTAGCAGATCCAAAAGATTCTACCAAGAAACTTCTAGAGCTAGTAAATGAATTCAGCAAAGTGGCAGGATATAAAATCAACATGCATAAATCAAAGACATCCCTGTATATCAGTGACAAATCCTCTGAGATGGTAATGAGAACAACCACACCATTCACAATATCCTAAAAAAAAAATACTTGGGAATCAACCTAACAAAAGAGGTGAAAGACTTATACAATGAAAACTACAGAACCCTAAAGAGAGAAATAGAAGAAGACCTCAGAAAATAAAAAGATATACCTTGTTCATGGATAGACAGAACTAATATCACATTAAAATGGCCATATTACCAAAAGCACTCTATAGGTTTAATGCAATGCCAATCAAAATCCCAACAGCATTCCTCGCAGAAATAGAAAAGCAATCATGAAATTCATCTGAAAAAATAAAAGACCCAGAATAGCAAAAGCAATTCTAAGCAGGAAGAATGAAACTAGCGGTACAGCAATTCTAGATTTTAAACTATACTACAGAGCAATAGTAACAAAAACAGCATGGTAGTGGTACCCTAACAGGCAGGTAGACCAATGTTACAGAATAGAGGACACAGAGACCAATCCACAAAATTACAACACCTCAATTAGACAAAGGTGCCAAAGCATGCAATGAACAAAGTATAGCATCTTCAACAAATGATTCTGGGAAAACTGGAAATCCATATGTAACAAAATGAAATTAAATCCCTTTCTCTCACCTTGCACAAAAGTTAACTCAAAATGGATCAAGGAGCCAGGAATCAAAACAGAAACTCTGAATCTAATAGAAGAAAATGTTGGCCCTAATCTCCATCTTGTGGGGTCGGGCTCCAAATTCCTTAATAGGACACCTATAGCACAAGAGTTAAAATCAAGAATCAATAAATGGGGCGTATTCAAACTAAAACGTTTTTTTCTCAGCAAGAGAAATAATAAGAGAGGTAAATAGGGAGCCTACATCCTGGGAACAAATATTTACCCCTCACACTTCAGATAGAGCTCTAATCTCCAGAGTATACAAAGAACTCAAAAAATTAAACAAGAAAACAAATAACCCAATCAAAAAATGGGCCAAGGTTCTGAACAGACACTTCTCAGATGAGGATATACAATCAATCAACAAATACATGAAAAAATGCTCACCATCTCTAGCAATCAGAGAAATGCGAATTAAAACCACTCTAAGATACCATCTCACTCCAATAAGAATGGCAGTCATTATGAAGTCAAACAATAACAAGTGCTGGCGAGGATGTGGTGAAAAGGGTACACTTGTACATTGCTGGTGGGACTGCAAATTGGTTCAGCCCATATGGAAAGCAGTATGGCGATTCCTTGGAAAGCTGGGAATGGAACCACCATTTGACCCAGCTTTTCCCCTTCTCGGATTATACCCAAAAGACCTAAAAAGAGCATACAACAGGGACACAGCTACATCAATGCTCATAGAAGAACAATTCACAATAGCTAGACTGTGGAACCAACCCAGTTGCCCTTCAATAGATGAATGGATAAAAATATGTGGCATTTATACACAATAGAATATTGCTCAACACTAAAAAATAACAAAATCATGGCATTTGCAGGGAAATGAATGGCATTAGAACAGATTATGCTAAGTGAAGCTAGCCAATCCCTAAAAAACAAATGCAGAATGTCTTATTTGATAAAAGGGGGGCAACTCAAAACAGAGCAGGGAGAAAGAACATGAAAAAAAGATTTACCATTAAATAGGGATGAGAAGTGCATGGGAATGGGATAGAGATGGGTAATTGCACTGAAGATGGTAGGAGACTCTCATTGTTTTGCAAAATTACATATAAGATGGTGTGAGGGGGAAGGAAAAAGAGAGAGAAACATGTCACAGTAGATTGGGTAGAAAGAGTTGGTGGGAGGTGAGGGGAGGGGGGATAGGAAGGGCAGCACAATGCAATAGACACCAGTATGGCCCTATGTATAAACTTGGCTGTATAACCAATGTGATCCTGCAATATGTACACGTGGAAAAATAAGATTACGTACCTCATTTGAATCAAATGTATGATATGTCATGATCATTGTAATGTTTTGAACAACTAATAAAAAAAATTAAAAAAAAAGATGTTATCCTCTAATGAATTCCACAAAGGGCACCAAAATCCTTGGGGTCTGGCACAGTAGAAGATCAACAGGAAGGATCCTTCTTATCCCCCCCCCCTTCCTTCTCATAACAGCCCAAAGGGAAAAAGGTTGCAACTTAGACTGAAGATGGGGACACCAGATTCACCACAGCTACAGGCCTAGCATGATCAGTAGCCAACATGCGATTGTTTTTTTATGTATTTAATACCTTAGAAACTTACCACAAAGTTAGAATCCTTAAACAATAAAGGCTTACCAGTTTTTTCCACTGGTCTTATGCTAAACTCAGAGGACACCATTTTATTTTCATTCATGTCTTCCATGCTGACACTGTAAAAACACAGTAAGAATTGTTTGAAGACAGTTTCTTCTAGCAGGATTCCCCACTTCTGCTCTCAACAAGGGGAGACATACAAGGGAAAACTGCATCTAGCACTCTAGCAGGTGGTCTGCCCAAAGGGTCCCTGCCTAATGGGGAACAGGAAAGAGGGCAGAACCTGCAGCTGCCATATTTCCTAGTTCCTCTTAGTGCCAAGCTCAAGGATGGCTATCCTACCCAAGCTGACTCATTTAATTCTGACAACAGCTACAAAGGAAGTGATATTATTCCCACTTTGAAAAAAAGGTAAACCTAGGCTCAGAAGGATGGATTCAAGGCCACACAGCACTCTAACTTTGGATTCAAACCCAGATCAAGCCAATTCTAAAAATTTCACCATTTCTATGATTCCACACAGTCCCAACTCCTGCTTATCTCATCAGCTGTGTCTTAAAATATTAAGGAAAAAGGCTTAGCACCTTAAGGGTCTAATCATCAGAGAACCTACGCAGGAGCCAGCATGCATAAGGGCACAACAGGACATGGGCATTCTAAGGAAGGAAAATGAAGAGGAAGCTGGAGTGTCACAGGTCTGATATGCCTTAAAACAAGAAATCTTTAAGCTGATTACAACAAATTAGAAATAGCCAAAATAAGGTTATATCTGATTTCAGAGGCAATTTCCAAACTTTCCAGACTATAATACAACTTTTTAAAAACCAAGATTAAATTCAAATATAGTAAAATGCACAGATCTTAAGTGTAGGTTTCATGGTTTGCTAAATGTTTATACTGGTGTAATTCAACCTGCTATCAAAATATGGAACACTTCCATCATCCCACCAAGTTCTCTCATGTCTCTTCCTTGTCAATACCTTTCAGCCCCAAGGCAACCACTACTCTGATTTCTATCCCATTACTTACACCTCTTCTAGAACTTCATATAAATGGAATATGACAGCATGTACTTCTTTAGCTTGGCATAAAGTTTTTGAGACCTATACAAGTTGATATATGGATCAGCAGTTCGTTTCAATGTATTTGCCTACTACTATTCAGCAGAAGAGAATTCCATGATATAGAATTACTAAAAAATGTTTATTCATTTTCCTATTGATGAACATTTGGTTTATTTTCAGTGCCAAGTTACTTCAAATAAAGCTGATTTAATATTTTCCTTTTTCTTGGGTAAATACTTTGGAATGGAGTAGTTATACTTTTGGGTAAGTGCATGTTTAACTTCATGAGAAGTTACATCTCTGGACGTGTGGTGTGTGTATGCATGCTTCCCTGTCCTCTCAATGGGATCAATAAGAGGAAAGAGGAGTGGGGAAAACAAGAAGCATTCACTCTATCACAATAGTTCTCTGACCAGTCTTTCCCCAAATTCCTTCCAAGATTCCTCTTTGGGGTTTCTGGGTGGGCTGGGGCTCCAGCCAAGGAATCTGGAACCTGCACTCCCTCCCCTCTGTCTGAATGGCTCCTCCCTTCATCCTCACTCAATCCAATCTTACGTGTCATTATACAAAACCTTTTGTTTTAGGAAATTCACACTGAAATCACTCTATTTAGAGGTTGTAGTTCAGGAACAAAGGAGAAATTCTAGGCCACTGACTGGAAAGGACATGATAGGAATAGGTCTAAGGAAACCTGCCAGTTTTAGAAGGAAAAAGATCATTCTTCCAAGGAATCCAATTCTTCATAAGCGTGCTCCATCAGACTACTCAGCAGGAAACAGGCCAATGCCCCTGTCAGGAGGCCAGGCCTACTAGGTGGTCTAAATTTAAGAAAAAACAGAAAAACAAAAAGCCTAAGAAATAGAGACAGACAGATAACCCTAAGAAGGTATCAAATCAGAAGGGATACCCAAGACAGAAAGGAGCAACTTAGAGTCTAGTCCAGGGAAAACGGGCAGAATTGAAAGATTTCCTGGGGCCAGGTACACCTCAAATTTCAACTTTATTAATAAATTGAGATTTCCATAAAGAATATGACTACTGATATAATACTCTTTCCATCTGAGAAAAACAAACAAATTGAACTGCTAAATAAGCAAAGAGAAAATTCAAAAGAAAAAAACTGGGCCCCAAGACCTAGGACAGTGTTTACAGAACCATCCACAAGAGCATGTTCAGCTCCAAGAGCCCCAGCCTCAGGGAGTGCAAATGACTTTTTATTCTACTCCAGAAAGGCTCCAAGACTGCACCTCTTCCTTTCTGTTTATTTCCCCCCCATTCCCAACAAGGAAGCTCAAAGGTGTTGAGTGCCAGTGAAGGGGAAGGAATGCAGATCTTTTGACATCAGCTTTTTGTCTCAAGGCAGACCAGGATTAAGAGTGTGGGATTAGGGTAGGCAACATCCCCAGAAGCCAGTATGAAAAGCAGGCACTTAGCAAGTCACTGTATGCTAGATAGTCTGGAAGTCCTGCCAGGGAAGAGGTCATACCATCAGATAAGTGCATTGTTGATAGTAAGAGAAGGATGACTTCTAAAAGGCCAGAAGTCCAAGTTCCAAGCCCCAAGCTAGAGATTCAAGAAGGAAATGAAGATGATGTACATGGATTTTTTTCAAACAGACTCTTCCTCCTGGAGGGCCTAATAAATTCTTTGCTCTTCTCTTCAGCAGTCCTGAATCCCCTGAGAAGTCAAGCTGAAGAAGTGGCTGAGAAAGGAAACCACCTGAACAGAACTGAGCCATATAATTCCAGAGTGGATCTTGCCTCTGAAAATAGTGGGGGGCTTTCTTGAATCTCTAACCAGATAAACCTCCACAGGAAGTTCAGACTGGTTTTCAGCTTTCTTTCCTCCTTAACCTTACTATCACCACCATTTTACTCTACCTTCACCTTCCTTCCTCTTTACCTCAGCCAAGGTCATAAGAGGGAGATACCTTAGCAAAGGGAAGACCAAGTCTCTGGGGCGGGGCTCAGATGATTAAAAGAAGATTTACAATGATGTATACTTTCCATATTATGAAAGCACTCTTAACATGAAGAGATTTTTATGAGATGAACAGTCCAGAGACACAAACACCCTAAGTAGAGGAGAGGAAGTAACACCTAACATTAAGGGCTATCCTCTCTTTGCAGCACTAAAAGAGCTGATATAAGCACAAGAGAAGAGAAACCTGGACTGCTATTAAAGAAGCACATGTCTGTCACTAAGACACTGAAGTCAGAAAGGCCTAGGGTCTCAGCCCATCTATGCCCAACTACAGAGCTCAAATACATTGGTTCTTCTCTCCAGACAGCAGCCTGCATGACTCAGACACAGATTTCAGGATAACTTGGGCTTTCTGTCTGTGGTTAAAAAAAAAAGGAGACAAATGTCTTTTTGTCTTATCATTGAAAAAGCAAATACCAGATACATCTAGTATCCCAGATTTTTTAAAAAGGATAATTCTAGTCTAAAACTGGAGAGTTACTATAGCAAAAATGCAATTTAAAACCTCAATATTCAATAGAGTCAAATAAATAAGAGAAATTAATTCCTTAGGGCACAATGAAGTCAGTTAATCTTAAAAGTCTATAAGACTGACTGAGATGACTATCAATACAGAGAAATGTTCACAAATAATCCTAAGTGAAAAACAGGATACAGAATGTAATCTACCAAATAAAATACAAACACTATACCTAGTATAGAAAGAGTAACATGATTTAAGATTACCATACTTTTTAAAAGTTGGAATAGAACAATTTTTTAAATGAATAAATCAGGTCAGTCTAGCATTCACTGGCTGCCTCCAATTCCAAAAGGGTCTGTCATCATCTCTATGCCTCTAGTCATCTGCAGTCTGCATTATTATTCTTAAGAAGCAAAGCAGCCTCAAATTAAGATGCTTTGTTAACTGCTTATTAACCATTATAAATCAAAAGCCGACCAAATAACACTCAATCTGTAGGTCAATTAGATTTCTCAGAAAAATTCAACAACTAGAATAGGTGTTTGAGAAGATTCAAATGCCCTATAAGAAGGGAAAAATAATTTATCTGCCTCATTGAAAATGTTATGCCAGAAATCTAATTCCATCTTCCAACATAGAGTGATAAAGAAAGGCAATTAAAAAAAGAATGTGAACTCTGAACAGCCCACTTGAGTTTGAACCCTGACTCTTACCACTTATTAGGTATGTGGAAGTGGGCAAGTTATTTACTTTTTATTTATTTGCCCTTATTCTTTTGATATGTAAAATGAGAAAAACAACACACATAAAGTTAGTTCAAGAATTAAATGACATTGCTTAGAAAATGCTTAGAACAGAGTCTAGCACATAGTAAATACTCAATAAAAATTTTTATTATTTATCACTATTTCTTTTATTTTTAACACAATATATGTTCCCTGTCCCACCAGTCCAATAATTCTTTTCAAAGTATAATTAACCAGAATGAATGGAAGACTGTACTCAATAACCATATTAGTTACATTGATAATATAAATCCAAACACAGAATTGTAATTCTAAGACAATACACAAAATTTAACAAGTATAAACACTTAATAGTAATTTGTGCTGAACTGAATAAAAATCCACCTTGATGGCATAATAAAACAAAATTGTTTTTGTACTATTAAACTATTTCCTAAATTTGAGTAGAGGGAAACATCTATAAATGCTTTGCTCAAAATACTATTAGATCAAAAATATTCTCTTCAAATCCTGAGATTTGCAACTATGCACTCAATTTTACTTAAGGGATCATATATATGCACATTTCTGGAAAGTAAAACTTGCCTTAAGAACCCATGATATTAAGAAGAATCCATGTTCCACAATGTTGAATTTTTCAACAATCTCTAAAAACATTGTAATAATTTCTAAAGTAAAAATCCTTTGTAAAATTTTAAATCTCATGGAAGTTTTACACATTTTTCTTTTAAGAAAACAAATAGTTAAAATTATTGATGTAGGGAAATTTAGGTGCTGAAAGATCTGTAAAACCCCTTTTAACTCAAGAAAGTCATTTATATAAAAACACTCACCTCCCCACTAATGAAACCTTGGGGAGCCTGAGTTAATTTTAATATATACAAAGGTCTGAGCCAGGAATGCCTTCCCCATTCAAACCCACCACCCCTCAGTCAATCTCAAGTCCCTTTGCCTCCCCACCTCTCCTATATTACTATCACAAGTTATCATCTTCCTCTGTCCTGCCACAGTAAAACGCTAACATGGAAGTTATATATAATCAACTAGGGCTCAAGGTTAGAAATTATTATATTTCCCCACGTAGATGATAGGTAGAATTGTAGCATGGTACCAGGTATACAAGCACCTTCTCCCAGTTATTCAAGTTACTATGGTGAAAAAAAAAACCCTTATCTAGTTACTATGGTGAAGGAGATTTGCAGATGCAATTAAGGTCTGAAATTAGCTGACCTTAAACAAAGGCGATTATCTAAGTAGGCTTGTGCTAATCACATAAATCCTTTAAATCAAAATCCAGAGATAAGACAAGTCAGAGATATTTGAAGCTTTCTGAAAAGGAATGGATAAAGGGAAATTCTCCATAGCCAGTTGGGAGATGAAGGAAGCCATGTACCCAGGAATATAGGCAGCAGCTGACTGCCAGCAAGGAGATAGGGACCCAAAGCCCTACTGCCCCAAAATAATTGAATTCTGCCAACAATCTGAATGAGGCTGAATGCCCCCAGGACCTTTACATAAGAAAGCCCAATAAACATTTGGATTTCAGCTTTGTAATACCCAGAGCAGAGAACAACCAGTTATGTTATACTAGAACATCTGATCTATAGAACCATGAGCTAATGAATGTGTTACCAAAGAAAGCTTAAATAAATCCTCTAGATTCACTTGCTATTTATTGACTTGAAATTACTAATTTTGGAGAACACAGAGCTACTAATAAATTATTAGTCTTCCACTAGCTTTGTTGTAGATAATACTTCTGACATGTGGACTATGATGATAACTGTTGCCTACATTTCTCTTTAGGGAACTAAAGACCACTTTTGCTGAAAGCACTAACTATTCACTTGGGCCTGCAGATGTCCCATGGGTGGCTGAATGTTGGCGTCTCTATCTTTATATTACTTGTATCTCCTTTGTTATTAACTTTTGGTTCAGATTCTATTCAGCTCCACAAGTAAACCTGTTGAACATTTGAGAAAAGTTTTGTCCCAAACTATAATATAGGATTAATATGACAAGACCTAACTTCCTAGTTTCTCCCCACTTAAAACTAAAGACACCTGCCAGCTGCCATGCCCAGACACATCAGATCATGGAATTAGTCGAAAAAAGGTAGCATGCAAGTTCCTGGATGATCACTACCTAGTCCCAAAAAAGACATGAATATTCCTTCCTTTTATTAGCCTCTCTCTCACCATTCCTATCCTAGACCTGTAATCTTCAACCACCTGCTAGAGTCCAGAAGCTTATTTGTGGGCAAAGCTCCCTCTTCCCATTTTTTTTGGCCACTGCATAAAGCTTTTTGTTTCTTCCCAATACTCCAGTCTCAGACAGCAGTTTTTCTGTGGGTTGACCTTCTCATCTGATGAGTTATTTAAGATACTTGTGGTAATTTATAACAGCAACAACAGAAAACTAATAGAATATATATCTGTCATTCTCTTGGTCTGAAAAGCTTTTGGAAGGGAGGGAACAGGATATAATACTTTGAAATATCTTAAACATACTTCTGGGGACATAACAGGAACACAATACTATTAAAGACTTGCTGACTGAACTGAACTGAAATATAACAGAAAGGCTGAGCAAGCAACACAGATGAGGATCACCCCTAGAAAACGTCCAGGCAGTTCTCAAGAAAGTACTGTGCTAATGGCCGTGGATCAGGGAATTACAGCAGGACAAAAATTTAAGACTTGTTGCCAGAGACAGAAGCCAAGTTTTTTTCCTTCCTATTTCCAGCAGCCTGAAGTCATTGGTCATTCTCCGAAGATTACTATGGTGGGCGGTGATCAATGCTACTTTTGGGGATAAACAATCATTCCTCCCAAAATGTAATGACTACATTTCTTGGCCCTGGCATAACTGAATATCAAAATAATAGGCATATTGGGAGAAAATATTCATGCTAGATCTCAGAAAAGACTCCAATAAAGAATATGCACAAGTGGAGCACGCCTGGATCAGAGCCAAATTAACTCAAAGGTCCACCAGTAGTTAATGTTTGTACAAGATGACAGATGTACTTAAATCTCATAAAGACTTTTCCAAACACACACACTAAAAATGTCTCAAGACTTTTCCAGAAAGGAAACTAGAGGGACACAAAAGAATATTCGTGTGATTTCATTTATATTATGTTTGAAAACACAAAGGATGTTTTAAGAGGCCAGCCTGTCTGTGCTCTGGTATCATAATGTGGAAATTAAAAATTTCCTAAATGAGGGAAATCATATGTTCTCAATGCCTCTCTATATTCATCCATGTAGGACAAGGTGCTCTGTATCTAAGACACTCAGCAAATGTCTGTATGATGCACCAAGGGGAGACCCTCTAACTTTCAAAGACACTCAAGTTCTAAGTCATGCACCTCACGGGAAGTGCTACCTCCATAGGAATGGGCAGTCCTTGCTCTAAATTTGTAATAACCACTCATCTCCTCTTCTCTCCTCACAATACAAGGTAGGTGGTGAGTCTAACCAAAGCTGAAGTGTAACTAAGAGGGAGGAAAAATACTCATTTACACCACCAACCAGTATCTACTTCAGCCAGCACGACTATAGCCCAACACTGTGAATGCCCACAACACCCAGCCCGCCATGCGCATACACTCTCTCATTGTAGGCCATGCACATGCGCTGTGTCATTGTCGACCACACAGGCGCCAAATAAACCTTTTTATTTTTACTGACGCCATAGCCCCCTCCGCTGCTGCCTTTGTAGGAAGGGCTGATTGGCCTCTTCTTGTTGTTTTGGGCTATCCAGGGGGTGGAAGTGACTGCCACAATTGGAATTTGTGCCGCCATCCTACCCAGTCATTCTCCTGCTTCCCCCTCCTGCTTTCCAGAGGCTGGCTCTGGAACTTCCTGCTTGTCATTACTTACATCTCCATGCTAGTAAACCTTGTCTGGACTCCCACAGCTTTTCCTGTCTTGTCTGGGTGGATTATAAAAGGCTGAGCTTGGAGTGGGAAGGTGTCAGCCAGGTGGTGCCATGGGAATTGGCTCACATGCCTGGAAATCTCCAATGAACATCTTATCTTTTAAAATAACTATGCTTTTAGAATTAATGATCATGTTGCCTTTTCTCACACTAAGTCAGAAGATTAGTCACTTTTGATGTTTGTAAGAATGAAGGTAATTTAAGGTTGAGGGTGTAGCCAGTGGTAGAGTGCTTGCCTAATAGGCAAGAGACCCTTAGTTCAGTCCCCAATACCACAAAAATAAAAATAAAAGACAATATAGTCCATTATCAGTGGACTAGACAGATTGCCAAGCTGTTAGCTTCTCCTAAAAGAAAAAGTATTTCAATAGTATTCAAATGAACTTGAAAGATAGAGTGTTTCTTAACCTTTTAAGGGTCAGAGACCTCTTTGAGCATAATACCCTTCCTTCTTTTTCTTTACTCCTCCTAACAAATGAATTTTACATACAGAGTCTAGGGAGGTCACAGATCTGCTAAACCCTATTTATTAATCTCTGTGCCCCACCTCGTTTTTCTTTGTTTTGTTCTGCCCCATACTTCTTTAGAACCTTTATGGCGTCAAACTACATGATTTATAACTGGGTGGTTATAACTTTTGGGTCCAACTAGAATGTCATCTCTGAGGAGAAGGCAAGTTATGTATTACTTGTCTGTTCACAATTACACTAACTTAAAAGTTACTGGTGCATTGTAGTTATGTTTTAATGAAGTAAATAATAAATGAATGAACTTCATGCAGTGACTAGTTGGAAACTGATATTTGAAAGGAGAATGCTATAGAATGACTTTCAGGTAAAAGAGCAATTAAGGAAACAATTTTGTTACTGGTATTTTTCTCTTTTGGAGAAGAGAATAACCTACCAGTGTTGCAATGTTCTCTGCCATACGGAATCTCCACCCCTATCCTCCCCTAAATCTATTTTTTTCTTTTTTCCTCATTTCAAAGACTGATACCTTCAACCAGCCAGTCACCTAAGCAAACTTCTGGGATCCTACCCACCTCCCATTTCAATCACACCTGCAGCTCAGCTAATCTCTCTTCTTCACTGCTCTTACCCTGGGGAACCCATCTCTTATGTCTGGATCCTTGCAAGAGTCTCCCAGTGGGATTTGGGTCTCTATCTTTTCTTTATCCATGCCCAACCCTGACCATCCTCCCTGCTGACTGACAGAATGGGCTTTCCAAGTCACAAATCTAATTGTAGCACTTATTTTATTATATTCCTTGGGTTGCTTTTACCTTGAAAATAAAAAAAAACAAATAAATTTATGCTTTCTATATAAGGTCCTAAATAACTTGGACACTACCCTCATTTTTAACACTTAATGCCTTTTGCTCCAGGCAAGTAACTAACTCTTTTTCCTAGACTGTACATTGTTCTCTTAACTCATATTTTTGTTTTCATTATTTCCTCTTCTAGGAATGCTTAGCTCCTTGCCTCACTACCATTTGTTTTGTCTCAGTTCTAATTCTGCTTCCAATGAGACAATTTCTGCCATCTAAAGCATCTTCCTTCTCCTCTCCTTCCCATCTCTGTTTTGTCCATGTGTCTGAGGACACTGAGCACAGGGTGCTTTGCTAGGCTCCATTATGTGATGTTAATTGAGTTCAAATAATAATTTCCTTCTTTTAAGGAGACAGCCAAGTGGATGCACAATCATTTCGCTTCCTGTTACTAAAGTCAATCCTGCTTTTAAAAGATTGCTTTCTTTTTGAAATTCTTCCCTTCATATCTGAAACACTACCATCCATTCCCCAACCACTGGTTACCTCTTTGATAGTCCTCTTCTTTTACCATATAATTTCTAATGCTATAATAGGCTTTTCAAAATATATATTGCATAGTCTTGTCCTCACATATTTTAAAAGTTTCCCAGATGTTCTCATGAGAAGCCCTCTATGAACTAGGCTCTTCCTGCTAAGTCTTACACATGAGAGTTTCCTTGTGTCCAAGAAACCCTGTCCTTCTTATTCTGAATTCTCTTCAGACATTTACTAACTCTTGGTGCCTAAATTACTATCTAATAGAGACTACTTTCCATGTGTAGCTACTTCCTGATTCATTCTCCAAAGATACATTTCCAGATATAAAATTTCCCATTTCAATCACACATATTTTATATATATATATATATATATATATATATATATATATAAAAAATAGAAGCAAATACTTACAGGCCTTTTGTACTCAGCATGAAAAAACAGAATTCATCATCCTTTCTTCTCTCGTTTAGTGTTTCCTATTTCAGCAAATTTTACAATAATCTACTAGTTGTTCAAACTAAAAAGCTGGGAGTCATGCTTGTTTCCTCTTTTTCATATCCCCTGCACACAATAGCCTTGTTCTGGCCACCATCATCTGTCTCTCCTGGACTTGCACATTGCCTTATGAGTTGTTTTCCTGTTTCCACTGTTGATCCAGATGATCTCTTTGAAGGTACTGCAGTTTTCAGATAATGTCCCCTTGCTTGAAGCACTTCAGTGGCTTAATACAGACCCTAGAATGAATCCCAGTTTACACAACGTGGTTTTAAAGGCCTTCAGAGGCTTGCCATCTCTCCAGCCTTACCTTCACTCCAAGTCTCAGTTTTCACTTTTGTCAAATCCAACAACTATCTGTGTATCTTCATCACTTAGGGGCTAGAGACTCATTGCTCCAGCATGGAAACTCCTTTTCTCCAAACACCATCCTCCTATAGTCTCATTAATTTCCACTTACCCTTTCTGTCTTGGTTGATATGCAATGTTTATATCCTTTTAAAATCCCTTTGGTTCAGTTCCATATTCCCATCATTCACAGTTATCCAGTATTCTTTTATTGCCTTTTATATATTAATTACTGAGGATGAAGATGATGGACTGTTCTTAGTTCCTGCTTTCAGGAGCCTCCAATCTAATATGGAAAGAGAGGCATTTATTTGTCTTCATCACTGGATATAAACTCCCTGTTGACAGTTGGCAGAGTCATCAAGAATTGAGTGGCAGAGCACCAAGAGATGGTAGCAGGAAATAGCATGAGAGAAATGCTGGAGGACATCCATGCAAGGTAGGAAAGGCTTTGAGCTGGCAAGAAATCTGATCCATATCTACCTTGGCAGCTCCAGTCACTGCCCAGTGTTCACACAAAAGGGAACTTCATACATCTTGAGGCATTTGTAATTTATGTGTTTCCAAATGCATAGCTATAGATTAATTAGCACTGATGACCCATATTCTGCTAGCTAGCATATTGAAACAGGACCTAAGCCTCCTCCAAATTCCTTCTCAAGTTATGCCTGAGAACTTGCAAGGCATGTCTCACTTCTGCAGTAGTGTGAGCCCTTCTGTATACTTTCCTTCAGTAAGCACCTGAGTCCTTCACCAGTGCTATGCTTCCTTTGCCAAAGTTTCCTAGAGCCTTCTTAGAATGTAGGTGACATTACTATGGTGCATCAGTTACGCAGTCTCAGCCAAAGTCTTGATCTCAATTAAGACTTAAGGATTATACACAAATAATCTACTTGTTAAGCTACCCAGTATCATCTGAGACATAGAGTGCCTTGTTTGTTGTTTCTCAAGAATCTCAGGAAACAGGGTATATATTTGGGATCATGAGGCTGCTGAATAGAAAGCACATTGTGCCTCTTATCTGAAATAATATGAAAACTGATTACCACATGAAAAAATGGCTGTTCCAGTTGATATGGGACTTCATTATTATTGGGGGGGGGGAATCTTGAAGCTCTGTCAAGACCCTCTAAACTCCTAACTCAAACCCATTGCAAGAAATAGCACATTGTGCATTGCATATTCTAAGCTATGGGAAAAGCAACCCAATATAAACCCACTGCAACAAGAAGCTAGTTGAGCCCCTCAGAAGTCAGTCATAGCCTTCTCAGGGGTGTCAGTGTGGTGCTTGTTTTGGGGATACCTCTCTGAAGAATCTTTTTAAAATAGTCTGTTTTCTCCATCAAAGATCAAAGTATATGTGAGGTAAATATCTGTGGATGACAGGCTTACTTAGGCAGAGGTAGTCTTCATTGTTTTCAGAGCCCTTCAGGTCCTCTGTGACAGTATGCTGAGTTCCTCTTTAGTTAAACAATCTGTATTTAGGAGATTAGGAGAGTGAGGGCTATGGACAGGTCTTTGATCATTTAGTTTCTTGCTTATTTCTCACCTGACAGATGCATGAAAATATTTAAAGGCAGAAAAGAGAGAGGGACTGAAAATAGGCCTGCCCTTAACATTTGCTTGGTCTAGGGCAAGAATATAAATGGGGGCCTTGATACTTGAATGCCTCAATATTTAAATGTACAAATCAAGCTAATATACTATAAACTAAAATGTGGTCTACTCTTCTAGCTTGGCAAACATACCTTCATAGGTCAGAAAGCTAGAGTTTGATTAGAAATGCTCAAATTCATTGGATTTCTATTCTGGATATTATAGTGTAGTCAGATCTATTTTTGCCCCAGTCCCCCTCTATTTCATTCCTTGCTTCTCAGGGAATGATAAGCGGACTTGTGTTCACACATGGAAATCCAATCCACATGTTCAAGCTTCATCCATCTTCTCCTCCAGCCTCACAAACAGCCTCCTGCTGACCACCTTTCATGTCTTTGGGCTGGCACTCAAACCCAGAACAAGGGTTTTAGAGTCCCTAAAGGGGATACAGAACAATTTGGGCAGGAGATTCTGAGGTTCTCAGTACCTAGAGCACATTCTCAAAGCAGGACCCTGGGCCTATGTGACACTCCTCCCTGTCTCCAGACTCCTTGCTCAGTGCAGAAGGGCACAAACAGAATGGAGCCCTCTTGCCCAAGCCAGAGCATATATGGCCTATAGCCTGTGCTGGAGAGAAGGCCCTGATAAGGAGCTTGAGTGAGGGTCAAGGAATTCCATCTTTCTTTTCAGCTGATCTGGGAGAGGGAAATGCAGACCCAGAAAGAGATATATTTTTAATTGAGAGAGCAGGGAGTTGATGTGGTCTCTAACTTTTAGTCCTGCAGGGGCAGAGAAGGGGAGGATGCAGCATCCCTTGCTAGGTGGAGGGAAGGTGGCAGAAACTTTGGAGGGGTCAGAGGCAAGATTTGGAAAACCACCCTCTAATACTTTCATGAGAAAAGGCTGAAAAGAGACCTATGAAAACTTCCTGACGGTGCCAAGTGTATGTTCACATGGGCATGTCGGGAACAGCTCAACTCCAGAGTGCCCTTTACAGCAACTGCAATGCAAATGGCAACTTCTGGAGTCAAGCACTGTGCCTCTTGCGCAGACATACCTGGCACACCCAGGTTCATGCAATCTTCTCTCTGAATTTTGATCTCAACAGGTTATATTGTTTTGCAAAGTCTGAATGAGGGAAAATAATTTATGGGGCCCTTTGCTTAATGGAATTACTTCCTAAATCCATGTGTGTAAAGTAAACACCAATTTATCACTACATATATTGCCCAAAAATGGTGACAAAGGACTTCCCAAATAGTGTGGTACTTACTTTTTATTGTGAGGGGCAGAATCATGCTCCCAAGGTGGCATTTTCCCCACCCTTGGTACCCATCCCTGTGAATCCCACTCTGGGCACTGAATCCTTTTCTCTTCTCTTACCCAAGGTCCCACCCATTACTTAAAATGAACTATTATTTTAACATTCTTTGTGCATACCGTAGAGAAAGAAAACAATTCTAATTAGTATAATTTTTCCTCTCTGAAATTTTCTCCTTTTTTTGCTCTCCTAAAACCTCTCATTTTCTAATCCCCAGGCTGTGAAAATACTTGCCTTCTTAAATTGTCAGCCTGCTTCCATTTTCCCTCAGTTTTATTTCCCTAACTCTGCTGCTATGTTGTTTGCTTTTGTTTGTTTTTATTCACACATGAAAGTTTGTTTCTGTCAACTACACAGGTACATTGATACAGTTATAGAGAAGGCCAGTTGGCATCAGTTGGTTATGGAACTAAAGAGAGATGACATGGAGGTTGAGATGTTCCTTTTCGAAGCTCATGAAAAGTCCTCCAAAGATTCTGAGAGACTGAGGCTTCTTCTTGGGTAACTCTTGCTCAAAACTCACAAGATGTTACTGCTCTTGCTCCAAAGTAGGTGAGCCAACAAGTCCAGCTCCCAGAATGTGTTCCAACCCTGAGGACAAGGGGCAGAGCCAGCAAAGGGTGTGACTGAGGGAAGGGGGATCCATTCTGGGAAAATAACAGTGGGAAGACTGGCTGTCAGCAGATTTCTTCCCAGGCACAGCCCTGGAGAGAACCCAGAAGTTGGTGAGAAAAAGAATTTTCCATCCCCCGCCTTGTCCAAGAAAGCCAGACATTGTTAGGAAAGCAAGAAATGGAACACACTTTTAGAATGAAACACAGATTTTTTGAATTTTTTGTGATCTGTAAAGACTCAAACTACACAGGATGCCCTGTGTTCAATCCCTTTATCTTTCCTTTTTAACTCTCACATTGGGGCACTAGAAAGTTCAATGGGTTCTGATCAAGTCTAGCTGTCCTCCTCTCCATCCCAGTTCTTTCAGGGCTCTTGAAGAGCTGAATTCCACCCCTAGACTGTCTCAACTCCTGCCTTGGCTCTTTTGATCCCAATTCCTGGACTGGTGTGGCTAGTGATTCTGGCCTTTTGCCTTACTCCACATCTACTTTCATAACTCCCTGGCCCTGATGTAGAGCTCTTTCTGAAATGTTCTGCTTGGTTCCCCACCTGCTTGCACTAAGGATCTGAACGTTTTGCAAAGATTGGAGATTGTCAGCATGAACTAAACATTTCTGGACTATGCTGTAATACAGAGAAGTTCTTGTGAGCAGCTGTATAAAGGGCTTTCCTCATAGGAAATAATCCAGAACCAATATAACTGCTTTTATTCTAGTATTATAAGTCTTGTAGCTCTTTTTGGCTTCAGTTTCCTTGGAAATAATCAATTTTGTTTATCTGTGTTGTCAGAGATTTGTGGGGGATAGGAGGTGATGCTGGAAATTAAATCCAAAGGTAATTTACCACTGAGCTATGTCTCCAGTCTTCTTGTTTTTTGTTTGTTTGTTTTGTTTTGCTTTTTTTAATTTTGGGACAGGAACTCACTAAATTGTGGAAACTGGCCTCAAACTTGAGATCCTCCTGCCTCAGCCTCCTGAGTTATGGAGATTACAGGCATATACCAACATACCCAGTTAGAAATTTTTTTTTTTAAATAAACACTTTTATTAAAGCATAACTCATATACAGAAAAGAACACATATCATAAGTGAACAACCGGATGAATTTTGCAAAGTAAACATAATTGATGAACCAGAAAGGGATAGAATGTTTTTAGTACCTCTATGCCCATTGCCATTCCCAAAAGACAACCACAGGACAAAGTACTACTGTTCTGGTTTCTAACATGAGAGATTAATTCTGATCACTATAGAGCTGTAATTATACACACATCATACAAGTGCTTGCATGTCTACCTTCTCTGATGAGATCCATGTGTGTGGCATGTGGCAGTACTTTATGTCATTGCTGTACAATTTTCCATTACTTTGATATCCTACAATATTCCTGTTTTTCTGCTGGACATTGAGGTACTTTCAGCATCTTGGTTTCTTTTGAACCAAGCTGCTTTGAACATTGTGCACACATATATTCTAGCGTGCATAGTGACATATGTCTTTTGGGTTATACTAAGAATGGAATTTCTTGGTGTCAAAGTGTAGCCTAATAGATACTGTCCAACAGTTTTAATAAATGGTTGTAGCTTCAGCAAATGAGAGTTCCAATTATTCCACATGATCAGGACATGTTCATTGAAATTTATGATGAATTACTATTTTTGCCACATAAATGCACCTAGAAAGGAAAGAGGCAGTGGAGTATTATAGAAATCACTCAAGTGAAACTTCAGGTGAAGCATGCTATTGTTCTGGACCATGAAGTCCTCATCTCTAAATCAGTGATGATTTGTAAGATTAAGTTTGTCTGTAAAAGTCACTCATTTTGTGATTTTCCTGGCTCCTCATGCTTCTTTCATCTCATTTTTCTGGCATATCCCTGTGCTGCCCCAGGATCAGATCTTGGTAGACATTAAACAATAGATATTTTCATGTGTGCCGAGGTAGCACTGTTTCAAGTGCAGTGATGAAATTGGTCCAAGAACACCGATCAGCTGAAGGACTTAGGAAGAGAGGGTGGGAGGTAAACAAGAAGAATTTGCAATAAGCATTCTTGGCCTTGGAGTGGTGTTATTTTGTTCCAAACAGCAAAGCAGAATTGGAGTATTGTCAGAGTTTGAAAAGAGCCTGTGACAGAGGTATGCTTCAGTTACTATGGATGAATGACTACTCATACCTACTCCTCCATGCCTGGGCTAGACATGTGGGACCTGCCAGTCTCCTTCCTGCAGTGTTCTCCCAAAAGAAAGTTTGAGCTATGCCATTGGGTGGGGGTAGCTTGTGGCCTTCCTGCAAGGGAGACTTGGAGAATGTAGATCTGACATTTTCAGCTTCTGTACAGGTAGGGTCTCTGAGTCCCAAAAGGGGTTTAGATAAGACCATAAGACCATCAGGACTGTGGCTAGTCATGATAATAAAAGTAAAGCAATTACCAGTTGTTTAGCCTTCTTCGGTTAAAAAAAAAAATCATACCTAAAGAGTATCTGAACATTTTCTACATTTTAATCATTTTATTTTATTTTTACTTTTATTTACATTTATTTTATGCTGAACTTATTCTCATGCCATACATTCTTGTTTCTTTAGTTTATTTTTGGGATATCTTTTTTTTTTACTATGCAACCTCCTCTTCTGGTTTAGGAACAATTTGTTCCTTCTCTGAAAATCATCTCACTGTGGCAGGGGGAACTCATATATGGGTTAATCCAATCATGATCTCTGTAAGTGCCATGGTGCATCTTGAGTGTTTTGTTCACCTAGATCTGTCCAAGCATGTGCAACAAAAATTCAGGACTCTTTTAGGGCCACCATCCCTGTGTCTAGCCCCACTGTTTACCCTGGGCACACCTCCCAATTCCACCGTTGTAACACAGAATGGCACACATTACCTCTTTAAAGTGACATCTTTCAGGTACTTAGTGGCATGCATGCTCTTGATGGCCTGTGCAGTTTCAGTGTCCTTAAAGTGAACACAAAGATTTGAACCTCTTTATTTGGGTGATTTTTGTGGGGTTTGGTGGTCAAGAGAGTAGCAGACGATTTTCACAGATCACCTCAGGCCACTTATGAGAAGAGACCATTTTAGTTATTTTTTTTAATTTTGTTGTTGTTGTTGTTGTCAATGAACATTTATTTTTATTTATTTTTATGCAGTGCTGAGAATTGAATCCAGTGCATCATACATGCCAGGCAAGTGTTCTACCCTGAGCCACAACCCCAGTCTCCCATTTTAATTATTTTATTTCTCATTGTTTTCTATAGTTACAACTCCCAAGAGCCACACCTTAGACCTATTCTACTCTCAAAATGTACAATTGTCAAAAGTCCAGAAGTGACACAGCTTCCCAAAGCTGTACAAGGTATGCCAGAGGACTTGCCAAACCAAATGGTTGCCCAACAAGCCACTTTATTTTTTCAGTATTTGAAGCAACCACCCAACAGGGCATGTTTTGTTCCCATACCTGGAACATAATGCCTTGTGATTCCTCAAAGATCTGAGTGATTGCACTCTGCTTCAAGCAAATACCTGATCTGGTACTCAATTCTGAGAGCAGAGAAATTCTGCTTCCTCTCATCTTCCCAGAAGCACAGCTGCTTATTAACAGATGTGCAGTTATCACAAGCACACCCAGGTGATCCTCCTTAGTCTCTGTCCCTCCTGGCCTCCTGGAGCTGGCCAGACCAGCTGGCTTTTGTGTGGCTGAGCCCTCCTCATGGAGCCAATTGTGGACAGATCATTTAACAGCCACATCTGCTCTGCCTTTCTCCATCTTCTTCTCTCTTCCATGTGGTACTTCCTCCTGAAAAATTGCCTCATTTTTGCTTGAAAACTTTTTGTTTGCCTCCCTTATTCCCTGCTAGAGGGGCAGGCCATCCATCTACTCAGTCTGAGAGGACTCTGCAGAGAATGTGACTTAAATTACCTTCTGAGTAGAATCCCCACTGCCCCTGAAAAGTCCTGAGGTGCTACTGTGGCACTGCACCCTGTGCCTTCTAAAAAAGTAGATGTTCCCCAAGGAGGTCAAGTGTTGAGTCACCAAGAAATGGGAGGCCCACTGTGGGTTATTTCCCCCTGAACCTGGAGGAGGATTTGGGATTAAGGAGATCATCTAAAGTTCAGCACAGAGAGCAGAGAAGTAGGAGGGAGCTCATGAGCACACCTCATACAGGGTGTTTGTGTCCCCTGCTCCTTCCTCCAGCTAACCACCATGCTTCACCTTTGCCACACCTGAGAGGAAGAGGTGCAGCCCAAGCTGGAATCCCACTCAGTGTGCTCAGAGGCTTGGTCCAGCTACCACCTAGTAAATATTGGAACATATCTCCAGCCTAATCTCCAGGGACTCCTTGAGCACCTAGGTGACCTATATCCTCAAATCCCAACCCGCACATCTCCCTGCTGAATCTTCCAAGGGTTATATTGCTTCTGTCACCATTCAACATGCATATACCAAAACCAAGTTCTGATATAGCTCTTTATAGTTTATTAGCATTTTCATGTGTATACTTACTCCACTTAATCTCCACAAAAGATCTGCCTGTTAGTTGCTATTATGCCTATCCCAACACTTGGGAAACTGAGGTTACAAGAGGTTAAGGGATGTTTCAAAGCAACACAGCTACACAGTGGCCAAGGTCACTTGCATAAGCAATGTATCTGATGTCCAGTCATATGCAGGAGAACATCAGAGGCATTCCTAGAGAACCCAGCCCTGTTTCTTGGTGTCAGCACTGAGGCAATCAAATCTTTCATTTTTTTCTTCTTGCTTATTGCACTGATCAGAATCTTCAGTGCAATGTAGAATAGAATATAAGCAATGAGAACAGATGTTCTTATCATAATCCTTAGCCTCCAGAGCCACTGGGATTATAGGTGTGTGCCACTGTGCCTGTCTCGTATTCTTGATCTTACAGGGAAAACATTCATCTTTGATCATTAATCAGGTATTAGCTGTGGGATTTTTAAATGTCCTACATTTTTCAGGGTGTCCCCCAAAGATCCATGTGTTAAACACTTGTGAGATTGTAGAAGAAAGTTACATTATTGGGGACATGTCCTTATGGGGAATTTGGGGACCCTCACACCTTCCCTCCTCTTGCTCTAATTCTCTCTATCCATATTTTTATGTTTATGCAAATATATAAATACATACATGTATAATTATATATGAATATATACATATAATATAATTGTATATATATATATATTCCTTTTTGTGTGGTTTCGTCCTTCATATGTTCCCCTCCATGATGTGCTGCCTCTATACAGGCCCTAAAGCAACAAGACAGTCCACCATGAACTGAAACCTGCAAAACTATAAATCAAATTAAAACTTTTCTTCTTACAATTTTAACCCATGTATTATGTCACAGTAATGAAAAGCTAACTAACACATGCCCTTTATCATGGAAGTTCCCTTTCAGTCCCTGTTTATAGAGAGTTCATAATCAGGAATGGAGATTGGATTTCATCAAATGTCTGTCCTGCATCTATTAAGGACATCATATACCTTTTCCTGTCCATTAATATGGTAAATTAATGGGGTGCAATGGCACACACCTATAATCCCAGGAATTTAGGAGGCTGAGGCAGGAGGATTGTGAGTTCAAAGCCAGCTTCAGCAAATGCAAGGCAGTAAGCAACTCAATGAAATCCTATCTCTAAATAAAAAATGGGGATGTGGCTCAGTGGTTGAGTACCCATGAGTTCAATCCCCAGTACACCCCCCCCCAAAAAAAAAAGAAAGCAAGTTAAATTAATTTTTAAATGTTAAACCAACCCTGAATTTCTGGACCAAATCTCACTTGAGTATAATGTGTTATTCTTTTAATATTGAATTTGATTTTCTACAACTTTATTAAGAACTTTTTGCAGTTATATCCATGAGAAATATTGGTCTTTAGTTTCTTTTCTTGTCATGTGTTTGCCAAGTTTTGGTATTGGGGTAAATAATTGAGTTTAGACATATTTCCTTTTCTTCAATTATCTAGAGACTTTGCAATTATTTCTTCTCTAATGATTTGGTTGAATTCATGATTAAAGCTATTTGTGGTTGTATTTCACAAGGATCCTTTGTTTTACTTAGAATAAGTAAATAAAAATAATAAAAATAATAATAATAAAAATAATCCAGAAAATGTCAAAAACTTACAATCCTAACTGCTATTGTTAGTTTTAACTTTATTACCAATAGGAAACAGTGTCATTATTTTTAATTGTCTCTGCCAGCCCCAGGAAGAATGAAGCTGGTGTCTGGATGATGTTCTAGTGGCAATTTGTGAGCCAGATTCACAGAGAGCTTCTTTTTCATCTGACCCAAATATTTCAGCAACCAGTGACTTCTGAGAATGAGTACTAATCAGATGCTGTAGGGATGTTCTTTCTCAGCCCCCTCACCTAGGACCTTCAGCTCATTTTGTTCCCACACCTCCCTCTACACTCATAGTCTCCAGTTCTCAAGCAGAATGTTCTATCTTCTGTACGCTTCAGATCATCTCCCTTCTTCCAGACCCATCTGGCATTCTTCTTGACTTTCTGAGAACGTGTCAACACCACACAGACCTTTCTCAGAATTTCGGTCACTGTGACAACCAGACCTACACAGCTAAGCCCTTTTTTAAACCTACTTTATGGTATTTTCTCATTGGTTCCTATGAATTTTTTCAACTACATTGTAAGCTGCTTGTCTTATACTGCCTCAGAGCACCTAATGGGAGGTCTGCTGTTTTAGGCTTGCCATTATAGCACATCACATTAGAATTCCAATTTCATGAAGCTGCGTATCCCAAAATAGACCCACTAGAAAGCAAATACTAGAAGGAATGTCTCTTTGTATATATATTTTTTCTCATAAGTGATTGCACATATTGTATGTCATGTCTGTGTATCTCTTAAACATTGATTGGCTTTCCTATTGGCAAAATGACTTCTGATTCTAAAAGTATATGTCACAAAAAAGTTAGTATCTCCTAATATCTAAAACATTTTGCCTCCAAAATTTCAGTATGTTCTACCATGAGGTAAGAGGGAAAATTTCATGTTCATACTGTATGAGGTCCCTCTTTCCAGGTATGGCACTGCCATGCTTCCTCTGGCCAAGTGCTTGGTCTCACTGCTCCCTCCCTGAGCCCCTACTACCCCATTCTACTCCCTGTCAAAGGCCTCATATTGTTTCCTTAGTCTGGAAATCCACCAGTGTCCATTTCAAAAAGATAAATAGATAGACAGATAATCTCTCCAAATGAACCCAATCCACTCTCCTGACTGGGCAGAATTAATCATGCTTGAAATCTAGCTATCCACAGTTGCTAAAAATATATGTATTTAACAGCCAAACCCATAATGTTACTAAATATTACCACTTTGTTTTCCAGTTCCCCAATTTTCTCATCCGTGTTTCTGGAACGCCTCTTCGTATCTTCTCATGGCATTGTCTTGGCCTTGGTGTCCTGGCTATTTGATTTCTCCTTTCCTCCTGCCTTCCTTGGTTGCCTTTCTAGTATTTTTATTGTTCTCATGACTTTAGCTGGCCTTCCATTGGGTCGCATCAGGTCTTGGTAATGAGGAATCAACAAAGACAGCAATTCTCCTGGGTTGAGAGAGAGTGTGTGATGGAAACTCTCAGTTACAGAGCCCAGCCATAATGAAAGTGTTGGGATAAACATCACAGTTTCCTTTTCTTGCCCAGAGAAAGCCAGCTCATCCATGTGCTCCCATGTATAGTTTTATTCTTTCCTTACATAATCTCTGGAGACCAGCTGTTAGCTTAAGTCTTAGTTACATATAGCCAGTGCCTTGAAACCCCTGATTCTGTATGTAAGAAGGACTCAGCTCACATACACACACACACACACACACACACACACACACACACACACATACACACACACACGCCCTATTAGAACACAGGTCATATGCAAATTGATTGACATTCTATTCCTGTGAATTGTATATGATTATATGTTAGATCCTATTAATAGAGTAAAATGTACTCTGAGGTAAAAAGTCCAATGGTGCATTTTTTTTAAAGAAGTGTTAAGCTCTTTAGTTTACCACACACTCAGGTTAAGGTTTAGTTCTTTAGGTGTCACCCTACTATGTTGTTCGTACCTGAGAAGCTCATTCAATTCTCTATCTAGAAGTGCATATCTAAAATTGGAAACTCATTCCCCTGAAAAATGTTCTTACATATCTGTGCTCTGCTCTTCTTATTCCACCTTCTGCTTTCAGCCTAATGGCTGACCATATGAACAGGTCAAGGGCTCTCACCAGAGAGCACATGGGAAATAGCTACATGGGATGGGCAAGGAAGAATAGGGTCTAGGTATTTATTCCCCCAGCTTCCTCTGTGCAAGGTCACATTGAGTGGGCTATATTCCTGAACTTAAGATCATGGAGGCCTCCACATCTCTATATGGTTTCCTCCTAGATTCCCATGGGAACCCTGAGGAGTTGCACTATTCCTTGTAGTCTCCCACTACCCATGACACACTGTTATTTCATTAAACCTACCATGAGTTTTCCTAACTTGAGAGTGTCATTAATTTCCTACCAAAAGACTTTGAAGTATTGAAATCTTCATACAGAAGTGATGACAGGTTAAAATTCCACATTACATTGGGCTATAGATGCCTTGATATAACCTTATACCAATGGAGACCAACTAAAATGAGAGCAGGGGCAAAAAAATCCTTTGATATCACTTGAGGAAATTGCATCTTACATATATCACCTGTTTTATGCAAAGTTCACATAACAACCAAAATTCAGTGTCCTGCAACTATAACTCTATTGTTAGGACTGATTAAAGTATTAAGACTATAGAATTACTAGAAAATGAGTAAATACTGTTAATGTTTCTTTGTTTCATTTTTGTAGTGCTGGGGAAAGAACCCAGGGGCTCACAAGTGCCAGGCACATGCTGTACCATTGAGCCACATCCCCAGCTCAAAATACTATCAATGTTATTTTGAAACAAGTTTTAAATCACACCTGAAATTTGGAATCATGAACAACCTTAAACTCTTGCCCATCTTCATAAAGAGTAGGGGAAAATCAGGTTTTTGAGTCACTGGCATGAGCAACTTTACTATTAGATTCAGCCAGTTAGTAAGTTTAGTGAGATCTAAGTTCAGCCTGAGGATTGAACATGCAGAAACATCTAGATGTTCTGCCCTGAGCATATCCTGCATGCTTAGTCTCTATGCCCAACATATCACATGCATTTTCATTTTCATTCACAGGTCAGTCCTATGATGAGGCCTATAGTACCCATATCTCAGGTGGGGACTGTCTTTCCCTCACTGGCTCCCATCCCTCAGTGGTGCTATGGGTCCCTGGGTTCTGTGATGTCTATGTATACCACAAACACAAAAATCCCCTCACTTGGAAGGAAGTGTTGCAGGACTTCCTGTGTAAACCTCCTTCTAAGATATTCATGGGCTTTGCTATGGTCACCTCATCTGACCAAGGTCATCAAGTTTTGAACATAAGACTGTCCTATGGTATTGGGAGTGACACATTTCCGGCCCACATCACGATATGTCTTTCAGAGTCCAGAATTTCCCATCTGGACAGTCTCACAAAGGGAAAATGGTCCCTGTCAAAATGTATGATGCTTTTTCTTACCTCTAACAGGGTGACATTTCACAGTCCAGGGACAAAACAGGAAGCTGGATGTTAACATCTGTCATACATACACAGAGGCTTTTGGGTAGCTCATGTCATTGACAACCATAGGGCCCCATAGTAATTTTCTATGCCTAGATGAGCTTCTTATCCTTCCCAGCTACCCTTCTAACTACAACTTGTCCAAACACTGCCAGACAAGGGTATGAAAAATGTTAATCTTTTCCCATACCCAGGAATGTACCTGCATAAACTTGAGAAGTTTCAACATAAATGTTCATTGACTTTACAATTCACCCCCTGCTTTTAGTTATTTTCTTATAATTTGGCTCTGAATTTTATAACCATGAATCTTGGGAAACCCTGCATACCATTATGGCAGTTGGTCTTGTGTAAGCATTATTACTAGGAACCAGGCAATTTCAGATGGTATTCTAGTGAAGGAAGAGCAAAATTGAAGGATTCAGCAAATACACCATTCCCTTGTCCCACCAGGTGAAAGCCTTTAGGGGACTGCAGCGCTTTCTGCCCTTTCTTTTCCTGTCTTGAATTCATGGCCTGCCACATGGAGCAACTTGGTCAAGCCTCTTGAGCAGGGAAGACAAGGGTGCCCAAACTCACATGCCTGGGATGCTCTGTTGTATGCAGCACACTCAGGCTCAGTTAGGCCTGGGCCCTCCAGGAAGTCTGAGAGCAAGACCTCAGCCCAGGAGGAACATTCACTGAGCAAAGAGAAGGAATCCTATTCTCAGAGGCCACAGGAAAAGAGAAAATGTTCCTTTTGTTGGTATGGCTTCAGTCTTCATCATGAGCCATGATGCCCTTCAGCCCTAAGCCAGGTGGCATTTTTGTGCCATGAGTTTGAAAAGCATTTCTTTCTTGATTACCCTCCTCTTCTCCAGATAAGATGTCAAAATTTACACACATAATAGGAATGCATACATGCACAAAGAACATACTCACACATGAAAAGTATGAAAGTACACACAAGCACTTGTACTTTCATACTCTCATATATACATAAATTGATAGGTAATCTCATACCCTGGTATACACACAAACACACACCCAGCAGCCATGTGTGGTGGCTCTCTTTTGTCCAGGCAGAATGGCATCAGTTCTGACTCAATCCTTTTCATTCACTATTTCACTTTGATGAGAAATTGGGAGTGCAGGGAATAGCAGCCATTGGACTAGTTCACCCAATCACATTGAGGTGCTAGTTTAATCTCTAGATGAAGAAGCAGAATAGCCATGAGTTAGGGCACGTCTGCTTGTGGTCTGGTGAGCATGTTCCTGAGGAGTGTGCATCTTCCTTCCTTCCTTCCTTGTAGATTTATCCAGGGCAGAGATACTTTCAGACTTTATTATGTTTGTTTTTATTTTTTTTGTCATCAATTAGTTTTTGTCTTAAGTCCCCATCACAGAAAGATGGTGGTTTTTTGTTTGTTTGTTTGTTTTGTTTTAATGAATGGCTAAAAGAATTAATGCATAAACAAGCTCAAAGAGGAAAGGCAACAACTGGATAATAATGAAGATGACTACAAAAATAGAAGTTTGAGAAGATGGATGATAGGTGATATGAGACATAAGATAACTTGGCAAATTGTTAATTTTACATTCTAATTTTTTTCTCTTACTAATTCAAATATGCAAAATTACTTGATTTTTTTCAGCACAAAATGGACTAAGACTTTGTTTTTTTTTTTAAAGTAATTAATTGTTGGCTCCCAGCCCCAAATCTTTCTGGCTTGTAAAGAAATTAAACTCTACTTACTGGGATGTCCTTCCTCTGCCTAGGTTACATAGTTCTAGGCTATGTGTGTGTGGTAGGGGAGAACAAGTCTTATCCTCTGTCCCCAAGTGGCCTCTTCAGGTCTCAGGTTCTTTGGCCACATGTATACCAAGGATGCCTCAGGGACTCAGAATGTGAGTCAAAGCAGCCTGAGGCCTGACTTTCCAAGCATGTCATGGTCTCCTGACTATGAATAGAAATGAGAAGGGCCAGACTCCAGGGAGTGCTTTGTCAACAATAACCTGCAATGACATTCAATTTTTATAAACCTCAGGTTTTTAAAACTATTTTTATTACTTGTTGATGAATTTTTAAATTTTATTTATTTGTATGTGGTGCTGAGAACCAAACCCAATGCCTCACACATGCTAGGCAAGTGCTCTGCCATGAGCCCAAAGCCCAGATCCATCATTCAATTTTTTTAAAGCACTAAGATCCATGATAAAGAAGACATCTGTCTCTATAACCAAATCTAGCTATGGCCTCTGGGTGCCAGCGTCTCCTCTCTGGGTTGCACCCATCTCCCTTGAAGCTGTTGAGCATCTCATCTCAGATTTCTCTGCTTTTAGGACATCACAGTGCACTGTGTGTGTGCGTGTGTTTGTGAGAATGTGTGTGTGTGTGTGTCCATCTTTCCTGCATCTCTTCTTCATACTCACATCCTATAAAACATCCCCAATAATCCCACAGGAGAGTGTTACACTGGCCCTTCACCTTCAGTTCCATGTTTAGGTAAAATTTGGGGACTGAAATCCTAGAGGGAGAGCTCACTAAAGGAGAGAAGTTGTCAGTGACTGGAAAGGGATATGGCCTCTCCTTACTGCTCCAACACAATGTGGTGTGAACTAGGAGGGCCAGCGAAGAGACTGTCTCTACCACCTTGCACCACCACACAGTTCTGCTCAAAGAGGGGAGTGATATTTTAAATGAAATACCACTGGAGTCTTATAGCCCTAAAAATAAAAGTTAGCCTGAGACATCAGTCAAGAATGGGAAATTCAGCAAAAAATGTTTGAAGTCAAAGAAGAAGGTAAAATAAAGCCATTTTCCCAATTTGCACCTAACTAGTTCAGCTCACTCAGTAAAACAGCTTTCTCCAACCCCCACATGCTCTGTCTAGGCAAGAAAAACCTTTCTCACTTTGTGTTTACTCCAGACTCCCTTATCTGACCCAAGAGCACAGACTTTGGGAAGGTAATGCCTTAGGGACATGAAAACAAGGTTAATTACCAGCTCGGTGAGAAATAAGGAAAAATATATAAAAATTGATCTCACAGCATATTAGCCCAGACATATCAGTCAAAAACAAAAGCCAGAGATTAGAGCAATAAAGAGGAGAAATTCTAGACTTCTTTTTTTGTTTTCCCCTCAGTACTAGGGATGTAACCCAGGGATTTGTGCATACTAGACAAGTGCTCTGCCACTGAGCTATACATACACATCCCTTAAGTTGGTACATTTGTGTGTGCGGGGGGGGGTACTGAGTTCAATCCAGTACCTCACGCATGCTAGTTAAGTGCTCTACCACTGAGCTACATCTCTAATCCTTTTTATTTTGTTTTTGAGACAGAGTCTTGCTAAGCTGCCCAGGCTAGCCTGAAACTTGTGATCCTTCTTACTTAGTCTCCTGAGTAGCTGATATTACAGGTAAGCATAACTGTGCCAGGCATCCTAGACTTCCTAAAACCCTCAGAATGACTCCAGTCATTGTCATTGTCTATGGAGGATTCTATGGAGACTGGTTACCTAAATAATTCTAAGATATATTTAGAGTATTCTTGCTGCATAACTCTCTTTGGGATTTTGTGATTCAACATTCTACTAATTTTAAATATGTATGCCTAGCTCATAAACAAGTTGTGCTCTAAAAGAATCCAGAATTCAGATTCACATACAAAAAATACTAAAACTAATCCATAAGATAAGCGTTGTCACATGATTAAAAAGAATGCTGATGCTGGCCTAATATGGTAATGAACACACACACACAGAGACACACACACACACACACTCACACACTTGTGTGAGTGTGTGTGTGTGTGTCTGTATAAACCAAGTAAGAGGTAGAATTTACTATAAATCCAGGTATTTTAGCATTCTTTCTGAATACTTAAAAATTGTTGTTTCCTGCATCTTGAATGAACAAAGAAAAGAAAACAGGATGGAATGTGGAAAATTGTGACAGAATTCCTGGCAAGTCAGCCCATCCACATGCCTCTGCTCTAGAACCATCCTAAGCCTCCTCCACCACCTCTGTCCACTGACCATCTCCTGGTTTCACCCCACCATTAGCACATTCCCTGTCTTCCTGTTCCACCCCCAGTGTGAATGACAGGTGCACATAAGGTGTTAAGGTGTAGGAGAAGGAAGGGTTGACATTTCTACTTTTAAATTTGCTAAATTTTATTTTAATTCCAAAGAAAGAAAATTGCAGGTGCTCAGTTGCCACATTCTCACACAGGCTGATCTATAATGAGCTAAGGTGGCACTATATTTGTACAGAGAGGCCTCATAGGTGATTCTAGAACCAGTCTCTTTCTCTACCAGTCTCTTTCATCTAGCATGGATTTCCCCCACTTAGGGCACATGCCCAAGACTAGTTACATAATTTTTGGTTTCCAGTACAAGATGTGGTCCCTTTTCAAAAATACTAATAATTTCAATGCAGCAGGCCCTCAATTTACATAAGCTTTTCTCTTGCTTCTTATGATTCCTTTTCTAAAATCTTTCTACTCTGTATTACAAAAACCAAGTGCTATGCTGAACCCTTTAAACATATTGCCAATTCAATACTACAATAACCCTAGAAGTTAAGAACTGTATTCTTGTAACCAAGGTATATAAGAATTAAAAACAGCAGCAAAATAAAACAGCAATAATAAAGAACAATCCTCCACTAAAAAGTGCCTCTTGTGTTTGACCACTCATGTGGTAGCCTAGGTGTGACATCTGTACAAAATCAGATCTTCCCTCTGGCAAAATCAGCCTCCCTCTCCAATCTGCACCTATTGCAGAGTATTCTTTCTTTATTTATTTATATATAACAGTGAAGTATTCTTAAGTACTTCTTGACCCTGGATCAAAAAATGTGCATTCCTCCCTACTGTCTACAGCATTAAGCCCAACTGCCAATTTGGCTGTTAAATACTCCATTGTTCTATGTTCCTGCTAACCTGCTAAGTGAGCTCTCTTCTATGATCAAAGCTGTGCATTCACTACCCCTTAAACATGTTGAATGCATTTTCACATCTTCAGTGCACTCTCAAGCTGGAATATTCTTCTACCTCTATCCAATATTTGTTCCATCTCTCCTACTCAATTCAAGTCTGGCTTCCTCTATGTAGTTGTCCTGCATGAATCTTATGCTGTTTCATATTGTTATTTATATTTTTATGTATCACCCTTGTTGTTCCAATAACAGTTAGCAATATGACCACAGTGTCATTTCATATATATATATATATATATATATATATATATATATATATATATATCTCCTTTTGCCACTTTGGACCCCAAAGATAGTCTCTGTCGTTACTCTTTGAATCTAAGCTTGAATCTGAATATGACTTGGTTTTTTGGCCAATAGAATATTAGAAAACTCTGATAATACCATATAAGGAACCTGGGTTAGCCAGTGAAGGATGAGAGAAACTTCAAAGGGAAGTGATAGGTCACTTCAGTTGGCCAACCAAAGATGAGCTGTTCTGGTCTGAGCAGCTGGCCAATTGCCACGTATGAGGATGAACCTGAATGTTCTAAATCAACCAGTGGACTGGAACACAAAAGTTGGCCTGGACCATAAAAGCTATCCTAACCAACCCAGGGGATTGTGAACAAAATAATGTTTGCTTTTACTTACAAATTTTAATTTTATTTACAAATTTTTACTTACAAATACTTTTGAAGATGGTTTGTTTTGTACAGATAGAGGATTCTAAACTTCAGGTATTCCTATGACTGACTCTCAACTGAATTCTCAGAATCCAGCTTTGCACATGGGATGAGGTTCTCAATAAATGCTTGCTTTTGATGACAACAATTGAAATACAGAATGCTTAAAGAAGAATAAAATTGGGGCTGGGGTTGTAGCTCAGTGGTAGAGTGCTCACCTACCATGCAAGAGGCACTGGGTTCAATCTTCAGCACCAAATAAATGCAAAATAAAGATATTGTTTCCACATAAAACTAAAAAATAAATATTAAAAAAGGAAGAATTAAATTATGATATTTGCAGGTAAATGGATGAAACTGGAGTAAATCAAGCTAAATGAAATAAGCCAATCCCCCAAAACCAAAAGCCAAATATTGTTTCTGATAAGCATATGTTCATTCATGGGGTGTTGGGGGGAACAAAGGAACTTTGATTTGTGTAGAGGGGAGTGAGGGGAAGGATGGGGCTATAGGGTTGGAAAGGACATTAGAATGAGATACTATATATATGTATGATTATATTGCTAGAGTGACTCTGCACCATGCACAGCCAGAGGAATGAAAATTGTGCTCCATTTGTATACATGTCAAAATGCATTCTGCAGATATGTATAACAAAGTAAAAACAAAAAGAAATACAGAATGCTGAAACTGGGATCTGAAGGAGGGCAGGCTTAGCCTTCAGAGGGGAAGGAAATCTGGGAGTGCCTGGGGGATGTTATCTTATTCTTAAAACCTGGACAGAGTCATCTGGGTGATATCTGAATACATGCTAACCTACCTGAACTCTGAGAGTATCCATCATTAAATTCCCTTATTTTACACAACAATCTAGTTGTACACTAACATGGCCAACACGTTAGATTCAGCTGTTGGAGTGGAATTTCTTCTACTTTATATTTATGGGGATAAATATAAAGTCTGGGTCAGATCATGCATATAATTTATCATTTATTTATCCATTCATCAAATGTTTATTGAACTCCTCCTGTGCCTGGTATTTTACTGGGGATCTGTCTTCCAGAGGTTTTAGACTCACAGAAAAGACAAGTATCAGAACATACCTGAGCATTCTGGCTCAAGTTCAGCAGGAATAGAGGTTAGCTAGGGAGCTCCTTGGTGCTGAGACACATGTCCTAGGGCTAATTTTCCTGAGAAAGAAAATTGATTATATTACTCTTTGTCCTTTTCCACTTTTAGAAATTTATAGATATTTCTCCAAGGCTATAAATTCATATTTGCTTAATCAGATTGAGTTTTTTTATTAAGAAATTTAAGTGTTATAATCATCTAACTCTTTCAGAGGAAAAAAAAACATGCATCCATTTTCTGGGTACCACATATTCTGACAATGTCAATACTTCAAACAAGGTGATTGAAGAACAAATGGCAGTGACCCATGGCATCCTCCAAAGCCTCAGTGACATTCTGCCTAATTTCCAAATAGGCTGATCATGGTTTCTCTAATGGATGATAATAATAACTGTCACTGAGCTGAGTGCAGTGACACACAACTGTAATCTCAGTGGCTCTGGAGGCTGAGGCAAGAGGATTGCAAGTTCCATGCTGGCGACTTATTGAGAGCCTGTCTCTAAATAAAAAATAAAAAGGGCTGGAAATGTAGCACAGAGATTGAGTACCCCTAAGTTCCATCCAAAAAATAAAAATAAATAAAAATAAAAATAAAGTTATGTAACTTGCCCACAGTCTCATAGCTAGTAAGTAGCAGATATGGGCATGAAGCCCAGTTTTTTGTTTTTAGATTCATATGGCCTGCACCACTTTGAAACTAGTCTGTGGACAGCACTGTTAGGTGACTCTGCTGCTTCCTTCCCTTTCTCCCACTTAGTGCAGAACTTCAGTGTCCCTGTAGCCCAGCAGTTCTTTGGGTAGTAAGTGGTATTCTGCAGCTTTAAGGTCTTACATAATTAAATGTGGTTTGCTCTGTTGTAGATGTGGTTTGCCCTCCAAGGGTTTGTGTGTTGGAAACTTGTTCCCTAGTTGGTGATCAAGAGGTGGGACCCAGTGGATAGTCATAAGGGGTGTTGACTTCAAAAAGAATTAATGTAGTTTTCCTGGGATCCTGGTAGGTTCTCATGACAGGGTTTTGTAAAACATAAGGCCAGGCCCCTCTCCAGTCTCTTTCCCACTCTGGCTTCCTGTCTTGCCATGTGATCTCTCCTCTTCCACACACTCTTACCATTATGGTGGGCAGATTCACTCAAGGTAGAATCAATGGGGTTTCCACAATATTAGACTTTCAACCTCCAATACTGTGAGCTAGATAACCCCACAGCTTCAGGTATTCTTGTGATAGAAATGGAAAGTGGACTAATACACACATTGTACACATATCTATTTCTTGTTTACCTTATCCTTTCTAAACTTCAAAATGAGTAAGAGAGACTTTCACCTTCTTCCTCCAGGCAGCTCTGAAGAAAAAACTTCACAGAACCATCAGCCAGCACTTTGCTGACACCAACCCAACCCAAGGTTGCAAGTGACTTGAGAATCTGAGAATTCACTGAAGCCCACATCCCATTACCTGGCAGCATGACTGGCATGCCACAGCATCCCTGAGAGAGTGAATGAGTCCACAAGATGGGGAAGAAACTCACCTGTCAGTCCTGTGTCTTTCTGTTCTACTTCTTGTTATAGAATATATATATATATATATATATATATATCCTGGAGCAAGATCTTCCTACATAGATGGGGTTCTAGCCTCTTTCTTCCTTTATTGTTCTTTTCTTGAACTCTTTCCTCTTTCTTGACTCCCTCCCATCCCTACACTTCTCTCACTCCTTTCCCTCCCTCCCTCCTTCACACAAGATTTTCTTTCCAACCCCACAGTAAACTCCTAATTCAGATAGGTCTTCCTGTGTTACTATGGCAGCTTGCTGTGAATAAAGCTTTCATCAAATTTGCTTTTGTTCTTCCATATTTTTTCTTACCAGTTTGAGCAAAACTCCAGCCTCAGATTCCCATTTTCAAAAGTTTTTTTTTTTTTTTTTTTTTTTTTTTTGTTGGTAGTGGTGATGGTTGGTTGATGGGTTTTGTTGTTGTTTTGAGCAGGTTGGCTTTGAACTCCTGGGCTTAAAAGATCCTTCTGCCTCAGCTTCTCAAGTAGCTGGGACTACAGGTATGTGCTACTGTGACACAGTGTTTATGTGTCATCATTTGAGTTAATTCCAAATATGTCAGTACAATTGTCTCCATGTTGTGTATCTAGCTTCCTTAGTGAGGAGTGGGCTATTTGAATTCATACTTAAGCAGAGACATTGATATGAGTTGACAGAGAGAAAGGAGTAGTTTAGGCAGGACCACAATGTCTCCCAGGGAAGGCAAGGGCAGATTAGAAACCAGCCCTGAGGAAAATGTCCATGTCTCATGCACCAGACTTTCTTCTGAAAACTCAAGCCATGGGAACACACAGTCTCCTACAAGGCTATGTCCAGACACCCTCTGATGGAAGCCACATAATCACTGATCAAAACAAAGTTGGCCATATTAGTATCAAAATACACTTCAGAGAAAGAAAAAGTACCAAGAATAAAGAGAAACTTGCATGATAAGAAAACTAGTACTTCTCCAAAAAGACACATCCATCGTCAATGTCTATGCCTCAAATAACAAAGCTCTAAAGTACATAAAACAAAATGGACAGAATTGAAATGATTTTTTAAAGTCAAGAAATAGACTAGAGATTTTAATATTTTTTCTCAGTTATTGATTAAACAAGTAGACAGAAAACCATCAAAATTATAGCACTGAACATCATCATGAAACAACTGGATCTAACTGACATTAAAAAGCAGAACACCTGAAAGCAAAACAATGCTCTTTCTCAGACATACATTGTTATGGTTTGGGTGTGAGGTGTGCCCCAAAAGCTCATGTGTGAAACAGTGCAAGAAAGCTCAGAGGAGAAATGATTGGGTTGTAAGTGATTTAATCCCCTGATAGGGATTAACAATGTGGTAACTGAAGTGGTAGGGTGTGGCTGGAGGAGTAAGAATTGGGGCATGGTGTTCAGTATATATTATGTATCTGGAGAGTCGAATCTCTCCCTCTTTACTGATCACCAAATGAGCTGCTTCCCTCTGCCCTACTCTTCTGCCATGATGGTCGGTCTCACTTTGATCCCAAGGGAATGGAGCCTGCTATCTGTGGATTGAGACCTCTGAAACTATGAGCCCTCAAATAAACTCTTCCTCATATACAATTGCTTTGGTTGGGTCCTTAATCACATCAGTGAAAAAACTGACTGAAACATACATAGATGGATCATCAAGATACAGTATATCAGTTATTCAACAAACATTTACAAATATAAATTAATTTACATCATATAAAGATTTGTCTTTATCATTTGTTCTCATTCCATAGATTATCTTTTCACTCTACTGATTGTTTCCTTTGCTATTTTAACATTCATCTTAATTAATTTTTTTTTGTATCAAGGTTTTTGGATCAGAGACATATTTCTTTGTGTACTCACAGAAAGAGCAACAGCAAGGAAAGCATTGCAGCACTGCTCTCCAATGTCCAGCATTTCCACATAATACTCTGTGAGAATCAGAAAAAAAAAAGCCTTCAAAGCAGTGGAGCCACAGAGAAATATGGATTTCTTTTGTTTATAAAGGGCTGACACCATTTCTGCTTCTCCCCTTCTAAGTGATCTTGGAGATCAGGTAGAAGGATTCTTACCCTAGTCCTTTTATAGGAAAATTAATCTATGAGGGAAAAGATAAGCACAGTATATTTAGTTTTTCAACTCAGGGATGTCTCCAAGACTCTGAGCCTCCTACTGCCAGAGTTAGGTCAGTCTCTTTGGAATGGTTTCACTAGTTGATCATGCATAAATTGCCCTCCAACCTTGCTCATGGAGCAGCAAACAAATATCAGTAAAACTTATTAATAAAGCTCCAACTCTGCAGAATCATATTTTCTTTACAATTTCTGAAGAACTCTATAATAATTAGACCAATAAATGTATAATATCACTTAAACCCACTAATCAATCTTAGAGAGAGAGAGAGAGAGAGAGAGAGAGAGAGAGAGAGAGAGAGAGAAAGAACCAGGCATTATATGAATTATGGTGTGATGTAATAGGAAACTCACAAAGCCAAATTTGATATATTCTTGTAAAATAATTATCCTGAATCTAATCAAGCCTCTACTCCCAAACATCAGTTTATTTTTAAATAATACCACAGGATTGTACTTTCACAAATCTTGGAAATTCTACAAGATAAATGACTTGATTTCTACAATCAATAAATAAATAGCAAGAAAAAAAGGAGGTAGAGGAAATTTAGAAAATAAAGGAGACTCAAAAGATGTCAACCAATGGGAGTATTTAGAGCTTGTTTGGATCCTGTTCAAATATGTCAACTGAGAGTTGCGGGATAAGGCAGGTTAGAGATGTAGCTAAATGGTAGAGTGCTTGCCCAGCATGCTCCAGGCCCTATCACCACCACAACAAAAAAGATATTTATGGACAACAGGAAAATTGACAAAATTGACTGAATATTAGATGATCTAAATGAATTGTTAATTTTTTAATTATGATAATGGTACTGTGACTCTTTAAAAAGTAGAGTTTTTGCTGAGTGTGGTGGTGCATGCCTATAATTCCAGCAGCTACAGAGGCTGAGACAGGAAGATTGTGAGCTCAAAGCCAGCCACAGCAACAGCAAGGCCCTAAGAAACTCAGTGACACCTTGTCTCTAAATCAAATATAAAATAGGGCTGGGGATGTGGTGCAGTGGTTGACTACCCCTGATTTTAATTCCCAGTACCCAGCCTCCCAAAAAAAATAGAGTTCTTATCTTTTAGATACACCTCTAAGTATTTACAGAGAAAAAATGATACAATAATTGGAAATTATTTTAACATAATAGGTAGCTATCCAGGGGGAATGGGGAAGTACAGAAGAAACAAGGTTGACATGTATTGATTATCATTGAAGTTGAAACATAGAGTTACCAGCATCCAAGGCCAGAGGCCCTGCTGAGGTTCCCACAAACTGTATTACGTTACTTGTCCCCATCAGAAATAAGAGAAAAATAGCATTAAAAGTAAAAATGAATTTAATTACAATTTAACCCAAACTGGAAAGGTAGCTAATCTGTCTCCACCAGTCCTACAGGAATGTTACAACATATAGGAATAAAAGGTAGGAAAAATACAGGGCTGTGTTAGCCAGAGAAACATGGCAATTCCAGTTTCATTGGTACCCACCAGAACCAAGGGGCAAGGCCAGGGGCAGCATTTTAGTTTACATTCTTAGCATGAAGAAGGTGGGATGGAGAGATGCTAATTATCAGGAAATTGGGGAGATAACAAAAAATATAATTTGGGGCTTTTGATTTCAAAGGGGCTGTTATGTTATGGAACTTTGAGTTTCATTGTATGATTTTCTCTACTTTTATCTGTTTGAAAATATCCAAAATTACCACTTTTTTGTTTGTTTGTTTGTTTTTTGTTTTTATTAAGCTCCAAGAAACAAGGACCTTGTACCTTCCTTCAGTCTGTATTAGTTTCCTAGGGCTGCTGTAACAAAATATCACAGAGTGTTTGTATTAACAACAGAATTTTCTTTTTCCACAATTCTGGAAGTTAATGTCTAGAAGATCATGGAATTTGTAGAGTTGGTTCCTTCTAATACCATGAGGGAGAATTTATTCCCATATTCTCCTTGGCTTGTAGATGGCCATCTTCTTCCTGTGACTTCACATCATTCTTCCTCCATCCAAATTCTTGTTTTCCTGTTACAATACAGGATTAGAGTTCACCTTAAGAACCTTGATTTAATTCAGTCACCTCTGCAAAGATGCTATCGCCAAGCATAGTCACATTCTGAGGAATTAGGATTAAGACTACAATGAGGTGAATTTGACAGGATACAATTCAGTCTGTTATGACACTGCTCTGTCCCTAGTGCCCCGTACAGTGCCTGGAAAATAGAGGGACCTTAAAAAAGTGTGGAGCGAATGAATATTGAATGATAGGAAGCAACATCTGGGCAGCCAGACTGTGTTGTCAGAGCCTCCCTCTCTCCTAGTGTTTTCTCCCTACTGTAGTTTGAAAAATAGGATACTTTCCCTTGAGTCTGCAGGCCTGAGTTAGTGACAGTAGGGGGATGGCTATCAGGAAAGCAGGCAGAGACCACCAGCAGAAGGCTGGGTTTTCTGGCTCTCCATGTTGTGACCAGCTCTTTTATGTGCTCTGATTTATGAGGACATGGTCTTATCTTAAGCAAGATAACCAGAGATGGCCAAGTATATTAATTGCCCCAGGCAATGTTCAATGGGTCCTGTTAGGCACCTGCTTTTCCCATACTTTACTTTCCCCAACCACAAAAGCAACTTAAACTAATGAGTACTCAAACCTACCCCTGAAGATGAGGAGGAACAGAAGCTATCATTAACATATCAGAGCTCTGCTGATATGCAAGAAATCCTCTAGGATAGCTTTATGCATTATTAACCTAAAAGAAATAAAAGCAATCTATAAAAAAATGCAAAATAAAATTATTTTTTCAGTTTCTAGTACATTTAACAAGTCAATGTAGAACTGTCATTCCTTTGACTATTGCCCATGATGTAAATGAATAAGAGAAAATAAACAAGTTCATAGTTATCAAATATTTGCCCTATTTTAAAATTGTGTTTAGATCTCAAAATTAGGTGAATATAGCAATCTTGAAGTATTTTGGACAATTGCTATTATGTCAAGTTATTTCTTTTCTTTTTCATTTCTGGCTCACAAATCTTGCAAAAGCACCTTACTTTTAAAAATTAATTTTTCCTAATTATAAAGGTGATACATATTCATTGAATATTCTTTTGAAGAAATGGAAAAATCATAAAGAAAATATTTAATCCTATCGAGAGAGAGAGAGAGAGAGAGAGAGAGAGAGAGAGAGAGACTGTTTATATTAGTGTATTTTCTTCCCATACTAGCGATTGAACCTAGATATGCTCTGCCCTGAGCTATATTATCCCCACCCCCACTCTTTCTTATAACTTTATTTATTTTTGTATGTGGTGCTGAGGATAGAACTCAATGCTTCATATGAGCTAGGCAAGCACTCTACTATGGAGCCACAATCCCAGCTGAACTTTTTTTTTTTTTTTTAATAGGGTCTCACTAACTTGCTGAGGCTGGCCTCCAATAGGGGTTCCTCTTGCCTCAGTCTTCTGAGTCACCCTGAATACAGATGTTCACCATTGTGACAGGGTTTATCCTGTCATTCATTTAAATATTTAAGGTAATGTGATTATTCCCTATGTAGTACTTTTTATTTACTTGTGATTTTGTTCTTTTTAAACAGAATTTTATTATTACATATATAACACACTCCAAGATAACACTTCATTCCAGCTATAGGTGGAAAAACATGTTTTGTTCTGGGAACTTGACTAAAAGAATCTCCTGAATGACAGCAAACCTCAGCTCTGTTTCACCAACTCTGACCTGGCCTTTTACCCTTTGTTGAGTTGGATATGTGGTTTCCCCAAAAGCTCCTGTGTGACACAATGCTAAAATGTTCAGAAACAAAATGATTGTGTTATGATAACTTTAACCTAATTGATGGATTAATCCACTGATATGGATTAACTAACTGGGTGGTAAATATAGGCAGGTAAGGTGTGGCTGGAGAAAGTAGGTCACAACAGTTCTCCATTTGGGGCTTATATTTTGTCCCTGGTAAGCAGACAGTTCTCTCTCTCTCTCTCTCTCTCTCTCTCTCTCTCTCTCTCTCTCTCTCTCTCTCTCTTCATTCTGGTTCCTGTGTCCTGAGCAGTTTGCCTCTGCCAAGCCCTTCAGCCACCATGTTCTGCCTCAGCTTGGGTCCAGACCTATGGAGTCTTCTGACCACAGATTGAACCTCTGAAACTGTAAGTTGAAAGAAACTTTTTCTCCTCTGTGTTGTTCTTGTCAGGTATTTTGTTTTGGTTACAATGATGAAAAGCTGACTACCAGTTTTTTCCTATTGGGGTCCCTTTCTCCCTGCAGGTGCTTGTCTCTCCTAAGATGTTGAAACATTTAATTACTATGCAAACTCATCTCCCCATAGTCTTTCAAAAAGTTATAAATTTGAAGTTAGTCTGCCTCTTTTTTGTTGTTTTATACATGAAAGTACTTAAATGTGTGCCTGTCAGGATGTTTAGTTTATACACATACATTCACACATACATATACACATGTATGTGAGAAGTGAGAAGTGGGCAATCTGCAACCCAGGGGGGAGGACTCAGCTGACCCCACCCTCCTGGCTCTCTGATCTTGGCCTGCCAGCCTCCAGATGTGTGAGATATAAGTTTCTGTTGCGTAAACGCCACCCACTTGATGGTTCTTTGTTACAGCTGCCTCTTCTGTTTCAGACATGAATCTGAGTTGGATTTGTGTACTGCATTATGTACCCTTTAAGGTATGCAGGAAAGCTGAGAATGCTCTCTCCACAGAGCAAGTACAGTGTCTGCACAAATTCAGGGTCTGCACACCCTAATCCAGGGACATTTGGCACACAGTAAGCCTGCAGGCTGTAAGGATTTTGTGTTTGAAATTCTGGTTTCTGATGGCTTTATGCCTGTGGTGTGCTTGGTGGCTAGGAAGTTTCTGTACAAAGACACACAATGCCTGGCTTCTAGGAAAACTTCTGTGCAAAGGTACAGAATGTGTAGCTGCTGTGGCAATGCCTTGCATGAGGAGTCTTTGTGCTAGAATCTTATCAGCCTTGACCTTGATCTCAGGCACACAGATCCTGGGAATAAAGGACTCACTTGTTAAACAACCATAATGTTTCACCAAGCTCTGCTGTGCCTGAACCTGTCCACATAACAGTAATTTTAAACAATGGACTTTCTTGAGAGCTACACAAACCTCCTAACATTGTAAATTACAACTATAGTATGTAACTGAAGAATAAGCTGCATAATGTTGTTAAATCTGTAACCTGCCTAATGACACAATGAAAAATAATGTACTACTGATGCCAGTGACCTAATGTAACCTATTGATATAAATAAAGCTGGCAGCTTGGGCAAGGGGAATTCTGCCATTCTGCCTCTGTACCTTGCTTTTATCTTCTTATATTTTCTTTAGTGATTTTGATTTCCTTATAGCAAGCAGCAATTAGGACCACAGACAAGCACAGGGTGAGAGTGGTCACCTCTACCACCAGAGGCTGCACTCCAAATGCAGGCGCCCTCCCCCTTCAGTGGGGACATCTGTGGCTTGCCCACTTGGGTTTACTCACCCTATCTGGTCATTGTTCCTGGAATTTTCTTTGATTACCCTTTATTTTTCTCACAGGGTGACTCTGCTTCTCTGGGCATGACCATTCAGAGCAATCCATCCCACTGTGATTGGCCCAAAGGAGTGGTGACCCAGGCTGGCCCACCCAGGCTAAACCCTATGACTTTCACTAGAAACATTAGGCAGGGGAAGCTCTCTTTTCCTGCAATGCCAAGCTGTCAGACTGTGCCCCTAAAACTGCTGGGCAACACACCACCTCCCCACAGAGAGGAGATGAGCAGGGGAAGGGAGTTCCCAGAGATGGAGAGAGGCAGTGTCCTGATGCCATCTCTGTGACCCCTAGATAGAGCTGTACCCTAATCTGGAATCACCCCAGACTTCCCAAACACCTGAACAAAAAAATCTATTGTTTAGCCTTTCTTTATATTATTTATTTTTTCATTTATTTATTTAATTTTATATATTAAAGTAAATAAAGCTAATAAACACCTAATTTTATTATGGTTTATCCAAGTTGAAATTATGAAAGATGGACCTGCTCTGCTCTACAAAATTGTATGGCCTTAAACCCTCTGAGCTTCATTTTTCCTTGTTAATAAAGAGGAGTTGTTAGTTCTACATACAGTATAGGAAGCCTGACTGTGGATTAAATCAGGTGAGGCAAAGCATTTAAGATTGATGTTTGATAAATGGAAGTTACTATAATTCTAATCTACCAAGTAAGCATAATTTACTGAAGAATAACTACAGAAATGATTTCAAATACCCAAGTATCACTGGGTGTCTGACACTGATGGCCTCAGCTATTTGACTTTTCAATGGGGCCTCAGTGTGGAAGCAACTGTTTCATCCTTAGTGAACACCCACAATATAATCTCCTGCAATATCACACACACAAAAGCATCAAAATATTGATCTATTATATTCTTATAAGACAAAAAATAAAAAAAAAAACAAGTGGCCCCATCTGCATTTAGAACTCTGAACCCCCTCACCCAGGAGCTCATGGCAACTTCATATTAGAGCCAGGACGCTCCAACCAAAGCGTTTCTCAGTTTGGGCATCAAGAAAAACTTTTTCCATTCATAGAATAGTACAGCTCTGGGGGCTGCAGCACCTCAGCCTAGGGATTACCCAGGGGAGCAAGCTCCTCCTCTGAGAGCACCTGCAAGATCACCTGTGACCAGAGGGCAGTCTGTGACCCCCAGTGACTGAGTACATCTTGCTCCCAATGGGGTGAGCCAAGCACAACTTCCTTTATACAGATGGCCTAGCTGTGACAACTCAGCAGCATTGATGTATGGGGGCAAGAAGACTATAGTTCAGAGGTTCAGGCTCACATGCTACAAAATGGGCAGGACCACTATTCAAACTTGAGACTGTCAGATCCCAAATTCTGCCCCTTTGCTAACTCTACAGTCCCAGCATAGATCATAACCATGTGTGGGCTGTTGGTTTCATCTGCAGAGCAATGTAAAGCAGGATTGGCAGCCAGACCCCTGAGAAGCCATTCACCATCACTGGGACCTTAAGCAAGTTGCCTGCCATCTCTGTGCCCTAATTTCCTAATCCACAAGAGAAGATGTTTTATTCAGTACATAGGACATGGGGGTAATTAAATGAGATGTCTATTAAACTGGCTTCTTATCTTCTTATCTAATGCTCCTACAACACCCTATGAGGTTGCTACAGGGACATACACCTGCATGGCACAGGAGACACAAGGAAGAAAGAAAGCCAGGTCCCTCTTGCTGTTCTTGACACTGAGAACCAGGGTCCTCAAGTCTGCCACAGAGGCCCAACACAATCTGAGGCTTCCAGGAGCTACACTGCCAAAACCCTGAGAAAGCATCAAAATACACAGGTGGATGGGACTGCATTATTCATCAGCAGAATTTCTGCTCATATAAGTCATCGCCACACAGGGTTATCTGAGTCAATCCTAAGGCCTCAGAGGACCCAGAAATATCCTATTTATAAGTTCTGCACCACATTCAATGGACAAGCTTTCTGGACAGCAGGGAGGAGAGACTGGGCCTAGGGTTCCCAGCCCAAAACCAAAAGCTCTGCAAAGAACAGGTAGATGTTTCCTATCTTGCCTAATGACATGGTGTTCTGGATTCCTTCCCACTTGTAGCCAGTACGTGCATTTCCTCCCCTGCTCAAAACTCCCCCAGGACTCCCATCTTACCCACAATGAAAGCCAAGGGCTTCAGCAACCATGAACCCTCAAACCGTTTTCTTTCTCTGACCTTATCTTCACTCTCCTTCACACTGCCCTGGTTTCATTGGCCTCCTTGTTACTCTCTGTTCCCAACTCATGGTCATTGCATATGCTGATCCTTCTGCCAGGAACACCCTTCCTGCAGATTTCTACAACCTCCATGACTTCAGCTCTCTGAACCAATGCCATCCCCTTAGAGAAGACATCTCTGACCACCACCCCTGGTGAGCCCTTTCCATCTCTCTCCAGACTCTATTTCCCCCATGTTATTTGCCACCTTTGATATATATTATTTATCTACATGTCCATAGACTCAAGGAAAGCATGTGAGCACGTGCTCAATCTGTGTCTTTTGGAACAGAGCCTGGGAAATAGTATATGCTCAACAAATATTTATGGAAGGCAGAAGGGGAGGGAGAGAGGAAAAAAGAAAAATTTCCTCTAAGATTCAACAGACATTTTCCACTCTTGTTCTTGCTATCAGCAGAAACATCCTGAAGTAGAGCTCTAAACAAACCCTCCCTTGCTCATATATCTTCTATTGCCCCCCCCCCCCAATATGTTGAAGTGAGTACAAATGCTGAAGCCTGGCTTTCACAGTCCTGCACAGACTGCGATGAACAGACCCTCCTGCCTTATCTCCTCCTTATACATGTACCTGACCCCAAGCCTTTTTCCCAGGGACCTGCCCATGTTTCATAGCTCCTTAATGCTGCCCTCTGTATGCAAGGGTCACAAGAGCCTGGAAAAGTAGTACTTGAATTCTACCAGTTGCATGGACTGTCTGTGTGACCTCAAAGCAGGTTGCTTAATATCTCTTTGCCTTTGGTTCCTCACACATCAAGTAAAGGAAATGAGGGTTCCCCTCATGGAGCTGTGGTGGGGAGTGAAGGAGATCAGGCTTGGGAACTCCTTGGCTTGGTGCTGGATATCACATAACCATTCCATGAGCTGGGAGGATTTAGGCAATGCTGATATCAGCCCTGAGTCTGTCCTTGCCAATGGCCCAAGCCACTTTAAAGGTAAGACACTGAGGCAGGCTTAGGAAGTTTGTCCCAGACAACAAAACCAACAACAAGAGCTGGCAACCATAGCCACCACTTTTCCTTTGAACCCCAAACAGGCATATGAAACAGTTTAAAAGAATTGAGAATGAGTTACATAAGAAGAGGACATGCACATCTGACTAGCTAGAAGGGGCGTGTTGAGCATGAGGTCCATCAGCATCAGGTGACAACAGCTTTTCCAAGCTTACCAGTACAGTTTGAGCATTTCTAATCCAAGAATCTGAAATATGAACAGGTTTGATGTAACATGAAGTCCTGCATGGGAAATTCCACACCTGACCTCATGTGACAGGGCACATCAAAATGCAGGTTCACTAAGAATACCATATGAAGACACTTTCAGGTACAGGAGTAAGGTGCAAATGAAGTATAAATGAATTTCCTGTGTAGACCTGGGCCCTGTCCCTAAGATGGCCCATTTTTCGTATGCAAGTATTCCAAAATCTACAAAATATCCAAAATATTCCTGGTGCCCTGCATTTTGGAAAAGAAATAGTATCACCATTTTTGGCTGGATACTCCCTGTCAGTGACATGGTTGGGATGGGAGGAATATTGTGCAGTGCAGGATGTTGTGAGCTACGTGCCTGGCTTCTTCCTGCTGGATGCTGTGGGGAAATCCCAGCTGTGACAATCAAAATGCTCCAGACACATACTAAAAATGTATTCACTGTTTTTCTGAGATTCAAATTTAGTTGGGCCGACCGTATATTATCTGGCAACCCAACTTTGTGGGAGGGGCAAAGCTATTGCCCTGGTTCATGAAGAAAGACTGGGTTGGACTCAAACCATGGAGTTCCCATGGAAATAGCAATACCCCAGCCTTCTTGGCCTGGCCCCGCTCTCATCCTGGGCTGGGAAGATCGCTTCCCCAAACACACTGCCTTGGGAAGCTGTGCAGATGGCTCTGCAGTGACATGCCTCCCAACAGCCCCAGTTCACAGAGGTAGAAGCACCTTCGCCTGTAGGACCTGCCTCATCTCCCTGCCTCCTCCCTGGCTTTCATCTGCCACCTGCCACCCACAAGTCACTGTCTTCTCTTTTTTAAGGAAGAAGCCTCCCAGGCTCAGCCAGAGGCAGGAAAACAAGGCAGTCACACACTTTGCTTCCCTTGTCAACTGGCATCTTTTGGCTGATTCCTTCAATGGCAGTTGTGGCAAAAGAAAGCTGGTCCCTGCCCACTTTGAAACAAAACAAAATTAAGGGTGTCAAAGGGACAAGCTATCCAGGAAGGATCCATGATAGAGCTGGTGGGAATTAACCAGAGGAAATCATGCTGAGGCCCCCCTGTCTCCAGCTTTGCCTTGTTGGCACATGGGGAAGAGAGACAAGCAATAACCCTGCCCTGGAGAAGCTCAGATGAGGATGTTTTCACATAGTTAATCCTTCCAGGTGAGTGATTTTCACTCCCATTATGAATAAACCCAAACTCTCACACTGAAGGTAGAGACAGGTACTTATCTAAGATGGTCGAACTCAGTCCCGCTCCCTTCCTTCCATATCCCCAGTGTCCTTCCCATTCTTTCCTCTTTGCTTTTAAGGTAAGGCCACACACCCCACTTCTTATGCACCCTGCCCAGTTCTCCTTCCTCTCTGCTCCAGCTACTTTGGTTCCTTCAAATTCCCCAGGCTGCATCCACCACAAAGCCTCTGGCACATACAGTTCCTTGTCTGTAATGGATTTCCCTCTCCTCCAGCTACTTCACACCTCCACCTAAAAGACCTACTCAGCTTTCATGTATCTTCTTCTACTTCACACCCTCAGAAAAGCCTTCCCTGACCCCCTGGTCATGTGCAGTTCTTCCTGTGTTCCTCTTTTGTGTCTTCTTTCTTTGTTTCTTTTTGTGGTACTGGTGATAGAACCCAGGGCCTCCTGCTTTCCAGGCAAGTGCTCTACCACTTAACTACACTGTCATCCCTGTGTTTGAAGTTCTTATGGTGCCAAGTGACTCCTGTAATTATTGTCACACTTATTTTTGAGAATCTTTCAGGGTCTTTCTCTTCCAGGATAATACCAGCCTTGGGGGTGCAGGGGCTAAGCATGCCCGGTTCACTGTAGTACTTAACCAAGCCCATGTCAGACACAAAACCTTCAATAAAAAAATACGTTTTAAAAAGTCTCCAGGATTTGAATCCAGTTCTGGCTGAGCCTGAAGGACCTTCTTGACTGGTTTCATTGGTCCTGGTCCTGATGGTTTCCCAGGTCAGCACTAAACAGATTTTCCAGCCCCATAGACTGTGTGCCAGCCCCTTAGTGGCTGCAGAGGCTCAGCCCAAGCTTGCACGCTACCCAGCTTATCTAGGGAAGCTGATTAAGGCACATATTCCAGAAAGAAGTGTGAGGCTGTGACATTTAGTGACATGGCTTCTCTGAACCCAGAGGGAGGGGCGAAGAAATACCTGGTTTGGTACTTAGATTTCTAAACAAGAACTTTCAATTCCATCTCATTGAAGACTGGCTCTCTAACATTGGAAGAGATGTCTTTGCCAAGGAAGTGAGCAAAGGAACGAAAGAATGGAAAAATTCTCTTTTGGGGGACTCAGTAAGTCCTGAGTCTGCCCCTTCTTGGCTGGGTGCTCTTGGGCAAATCATTCCTCCCTGTGAGGCACGGTTGACTGTGTGTGAAATGGAGTCAACCTACCTACCTCATAAGCCTATTGTACACTCAGAGTATGGTACGTACTGTCCACTGGTAAATGGAAACCCTTAATCCTAGAATGAGGGCCCCCAGAAATACAGAAATTAGAAAGCACCACCAATTTGAAACTATGATTCCAGATCTGGAATTCAACACATCTGGACAACCAAGCGAGGTTAGGCCCTCTGCCCCTCCCAGGCACCAAGCAGGGTGATGAGTGGTTGCTCTGTGTAGATCTATTTTTAGGTTTTTTTAGGAACCTTCATAGAATTTTTTTATAATGTCTGTATTAACATCCATTCCCACATATCATCCTTTCTGGAGGAGATACACATATGAAGACTTCAGACTAACATTCTCTTCCCTTTCTCAATGAGTAAAGTTTACCAATGTGCAAATGCCTCTACTCTGTTCATGGAATAACTTGAAGCTTGGGCTCCAAATGCCTTCTTAGAAACTTGGGAGTTTTGATTTAGGAAAAAGTGTGTTACATGCATGCACATGTGTGGGTAAATATGTAAGCACATTGACTCTAAACATCAGTATATTTATCTGAACATTACAATTCTAACACTTACAAAAACTTATTTTCTACATAATTAAAAGGGAATATATTTTATATCCAGAGTAGGATAGGTTGGGGATGAATGACAAATGAGACATGCTGAAATTTAAAGGATTTACTATTTCAGGTATACTGTATAATGCTCAATGTTTTTCCTTAGAAGTTTTAAGGTTAGATTGTAGGCCTGGCCTGTGCTCTAGTGCTTCCTAGCTCATGAGGTGAGCAGCTTGCTCTGCAATGTGCTTACGTCATGGTGTGGTTCCATTTCTAGAGGAGCAAAACAAGTCCTTAGTCCTTGGGCTAGAAGATCCAGAATCATAAGAAAAGTAAACATTTTGTTTTTATATATCAGTTATCTCAGGTATTTCATGAAAGTGATGGGAAGCTGACTAATAGAATGATTGATCTATTATTTTAAAATTGTGTGAAGTTTCTATTCTGCCAGGAAAGTCTTCCCTCTTACGACTTCTTCCAGAAAAGCAAAATTAGCACATGTGTTATCTGCTGTCCACTGCAATCAACAAGAAATGGCTCAGAAATTGCAAGAGGCTTATGTCTTATGAAAGTTAAATTTTTGTCCATTCTGATTTTTGCTTCAGAATCTTCAGCCTGTACTTCTGGCTGAGGATATCCTGAAGCTGCTGATGCTACTGGTATTTGTCGGAGGCAAATAAATACCAATTACAATTTCTTTCAGTGTCTGTGAAATAAATACCATCCTCTCATTGCCAACTCCTTTCTGGATTCACTGCTCCACAGAAAAATTTTGAGCTCTCCCCCCATTTTAATATCCAACTTTAGAAACTTCCATATGTTCATTCTTCTAGTAAGGCCAAGGTGTGAAATTGACAGGCAGCACTGGTTGAGCCTGATGATCACATCACTCTTGGACACTTGGTTTACTCATCCCACAGACTTTTTTGGAGCATCTTTGTGGCAGGGGCTGTGACACTCCAGTGAAATCTCTTCCTTCAGGAGTTGTCTCAGAGGGCTTTGTGTCTGAGAGGCTAGAGTCAGGCCTAGAGGAGGAACCCTCAGGTTCAGCCCGACTGGCTATATATTTCTGCATCTGCAGGTCAATGGAAAGGACTGTTGGACATTCGGGCCCAGAGGATTTCTGGACTGGACTTGGTGCCAGGAAGCAACAGCAGCAGCACCACCAGCAGCTGCAGCAAAAGCAGCAGCTGCCGCCAACATGAGGCCTGGCTGGTGCAGAGGGTGCACCCCACTGGAAGCTACCTTGCTCTCTTGCTTCTTCCCTCTGTCACCCAGGTTCAGGGACTCCCTCCCTGCTGCTCTCACTAGAAAGCAAGGGGCCCACCCACTTTCCCTTAGCCTTCCTTCTGCATGGGTAGCATCAGTCACCTTGATTGACTTTCTAGGAATGGAGGGGAATTCCGCCCTAGTGCTTGAGATGTTGTCCAGCTCGAAGTTGCCATAACCAACCGAGCTGCCAGCTGCTTTGGATGCCCCACTTCCCTCAGATGTCTGCAGAAGCTGCTCCCTGGGGCTGCTGGGAACCTATGCCAGTTAGCTTGCTGACTGGGTCAACTCTCAGCAGAGCCTGGACCTGCAGGAGCAGGAAGGGAGGACAATGCCACCAGGGCTGGTGCTACCTGTGGCGATCCTCGCGTCCTCCCAGGGCGCGCCGGCCCTCCAGCCCTCCAGCCCTCCCAGGTTCGCTGGACCTGGGGAGCCCCAAGTGCTCATGCACAGAGACAGGTGTCCAGGTGCCAAGCCTGCCTGGTGTGGCCAACCGCAGACTGCGCTGCCTAGCAGGACGCCAGGGTGCTGCTGGCAGGCAATTGACAGCTGCTGAGTACAGGGCCCTGGAAGAGGCAGGAGTGCCCAGAGGGCACATCGGACAGGCCATCGGCAGAACCAAGCTCCACTTCCACGGCCTCAAGAAGTTGGGGTCGCATGTGTTGAAAAGAACATGCCCTCATGGGGTTCGGTGCCAAGGTCTCCCCTCCTAACCTGACCACTGAGCCTCTACTTGTGTTGGATCTTCCCAGGATGCTGCCATGACTGGGGGCTCCTCTGCTGGTTGGTGCTTGGTGACGTCATTGTGCCATCTGTCCGCCTGTCCTGGACACTCGCCGATATCTGTAGAGCGGCCAGGGTGGCATAGCAGCCACTAAGCAGGACCCTTGGCACCCAAGGCCCAGGAAGACCCACAGGGGACACAAAAAAGGTCATTATCCTGCCAGAGCCTAGAATCCTTCAGGCCTTTGACTTGGAAGTGGATGGATGGATGCTCAGGGCCATTTCCACTCTTGAGTGCCAGACTTTCCCCTTCCCTGCAGGTCTTGAACAATGGCTTTTTTGCATTCTAACTTCTACTTTTACACACCCATGTGTCTTCTGGAGTGGAATCTAAATAATGAAATCACATCACTTGTTGAGTTAGTGCAGGACATTGGGGTCAATATCATATCCAGAGACTTTCTTTGTGTTAAATTTCTCCTGATTCTAACTAAAGAAGGATTCAACCATCAAATCAAAGGTCATGAATGTCAAATTATGAGGTGCTTTGGGTAAGAGTTGTCACAAAATTTTTCCTGTTGAATTGTTATAGGATAAAGATGCATAATTCAGATTTTTGTTTTACTATGGGCTTAGTGGACATCTGCTACTCCATTAAAATTAATTATATGCTGAAATACTTTATGAGAATTTATTAAGAACTTGACAATGCTAATTAAAGTTGACTTCTATCCAAGATGTTACTAAGTTACAAAATATTCACTGTGCAAACCTACATGCAGAGCATTGGCTTGCTTAAATGAATTATAGAACATCCATTTTAAAATAGCTAATCAATGCCTCTTCACAGACATCATTTTAAATTGCTATTATTCTTGATTTCTCATATTTAATATTCAAACATGTACAATTTAACTTCAACATAATAAATTTTATTTAATTGCTTAGTTAATCCCAGAATGCATGGTAATGCACAATTAATTCTATTGGAGTATGTATAATTACAGTATTCTGAAAAGATTTGAAGCCATATGACATATACTTTAGACTTTAAACATAATTGTCCCACCTACCTTATTTGGTAATTTTTCATTATTTATTCTGCTTGAGAAAATATGCTATTGAAGGCAAATTTCATCATCAGTACAATTTGAATAATATACTTTTAAATTTTATATGACCTTTATTAAATCATACTATGTAGGATGAAAATTTAGGAGTCAGAAAAGCAGAATTATATAATAAGCCTCATGATTTTAAGATTAGAAATGACATTAAAATCTGACCTCTCTGTTAGAGCCAGAAATACCTGTGTCCTGGAGACATCATATGATTGACAGGGTTAGTGATAAGGGATCATGGATACTGCCTATTGGATGCAAATGGTGCTCAGCAGGGCCAGAGGTGGTAGAGTACACCTGCTTGCACACCACTACTCTTTGTTCTCAGTCCTTCTAAATAACCATTGTTAGTGCTCATAATTACTTGTTGGTTATAATGCATAGATTTGTCTTCTCTCTGGAAGTAAGAAGTATTGTCAGCAGTTGGAAACAGACTGGCAGAAGTTGGCATCTGCTGTCAGAGTCCAAATCTTGAGGCTTGATCCCCAATGATGCAAGGGAAGGATCCTTTTGAACCACTTCTTTGAATCTTCTTTCCTGTCCCTTCCTCTTTCCCTCTGTGTGATCACAGCACCTCCTGCAGGCCCAAGGTAGGCTAGGGTGAGGGAAGGTGCTGGGGAACCCAAAGGGAAAGGGCATGTGAGTAAGAGACCAACAGGAGGAAGAAAGAGAAGAAATTTGATTTACAAAGGAGTTCAATAATAAATCATAATTGATTTTTTGATATATATGTATGTATGTGTTTTGTTGTTGTTGTTGTTCAGAGAAAGACAAAAGAGATCAACACATTCAGAGCTCTATCTACTTGGGGAGTATTTTGGTTAGCAATGCAAACATTTTTGTAATTTTGTTAATGTGTAAAGACTTTTCACCTACCCTTCATTGAATGTTTCCTGTGGTTTGTGGATTACCAAGTTCATTTAGCAGACAAAACTAGACAGATTGCCTCCCATCATATAGCAACAACAGAAGAGGGGAAGGCCAGTGTAGATTGTGGGCAGTGCCAGACAAGAAAACAACATGAGGTCCAAACACTGAGTTGATCTTTATTACTCATGTGTGCAGGCAAAACAAAAATACATATGTTTTCTCCTTTACTACTTTTGAGCATTTCCTAACTGCCTAGGATTCACCAAAGCTTAGAGTTTGCACAAGATTTTGTGGTCACTTGTTTTGATATCTTACATGCACAGAAGTACCCTTGATTTTGACATGACTTTTCTCAGACTATTTCAATTTTCAGAATGCCAATTTAAGCACAATTTTTCAGGCCTTATTTTTTTTTCAATTTATGAAATTTGCTATGGTTTTCCCCAGGATGCAAAAAGTTCTACCCCCAAAAACATTATAATGATACACTCTGTGGGGGGGGGGACCAGCACAGGAAAGAAGTATGGTTTTTGGAGGAAGTACTTAAGGAAGGGATATGTCAGTTGGAGTCCTTTATCTTAAACGAAGCCATGAAGCAAAGGATACTCTTTGTCTGTCCTCAGAACTCAGGTTCTCATCAGAATATATCCTAACAAAGTTCATTTTGTCCTCCATTTTTTTGAGTACCTGAAGCTCATTTCAATTTAGAGGTTAGGTTGTTAGCTGCTTCCATGTTTCTGCTATGTTGGAAATCGTCTTGGGTGATGTTTTCTTGATTGTCCTCATATTTCATTCTTGAAAAAAATAAGGATGGCTGATTTTTCTCATGAACACAAGGCCTACATCCTACAGTGAAGCTGACTTTATTCTCTCTCTGTGGTTGTATCAGACAGTGGCTGGGGCCAGGTCTTCTCAAAGTCTCCTTTGCTCCCAAGTCTCATCCTGGACTAAAAAGGATTAGAGTGACTGGAAGCTTAGTGTCTTTTTCTCTCTCTGGTGTCCCTATTTGACATCTCCACATGGTGAACTCAGAGAAGGGTTTTTACAGGGCTGAAATTGGAGAAAGCCCAAAGAAGCTGGCAGAATCTCAACCTTCTCACACCAACATCAGACATCAATCAGCATTGCTTCCACACCAGGGCAGTCACACAGGCCACCCATGGACCAAGAATGGGACAGAGACCATTTATCAATGAGAGGGATGGTAAATATGGGTTTGGAATTTGAAACCATCAGAGTCAGAACTCCAATCACAAAACATGTACATTCTTCCTGCTTGAAAATGATATTCACTCTCCCAAACCTCCAGAGTCTCATTGTCATCTGAGTGAGTTCTGGATGCACATGAGGATTCTTGGTAAGGTTCTTCCTCATTTGAAGACCTGGGGACAAAAGGGACTGGCTCCTTGCCCCTACCTTACCCACTTACAACCATGGGGCAGAAATAGGGCAACCACCACAGAGTCTTTTACAGGAAAGGGTTGAAGTGGGGAAACCACGACTGTCCCTGGTCTGCATCACCTGAAAACCCATCAAACACCCACTCAGTAAATATAGGCCCACTGCCTGGAAATGGTCCTTCATGGTTTCTAGTTTAATCTTCTGGAGCTCTGAATAATTCTTCTTTGTCCAATGGAAATGATGGGTTTTTGACTGAGCAGTTTTCTTAGTCTGATTTCCCTGTGTAACTACCAGAAATTAGTGGCTTAAAACATCACTAGTTTATTGTGCCCATGGTTCCCAAGTTCAGGCCCAGCATAACTGTTTTCTTCTTTGGATCTCATTGAGCTGCAGCCAAGGTGTTGGTCAGAGTAAGGATCTCAACCCAGGTTAGGATCATTTTCCATGTCCCTGGCTGTTGGTGTAATTTTTTGCTGTCTTCTCCTGCCATCTCTCTGCTGCTGGAGGCTGCCTGTAGGTCTTTCTCTGTGGACAAAGGATAGTTCAGTCTCTGTCTTCTGTCACCACATAGAGAGCAATTTAAAAAAGCCCACCTGATTGCATAAGGCCCACATGGCCAGTCTCTCCACATTAATGTCAGTTGATTGAGGACAATAATCACATCTGTGAAATAACTTCAAAGGGGCAGCAACATTACTGTTGAATCATAGAGCTGAAGATAGGTGCAAGTTCTCTAGGGCCTGAAGATCTGAGAGCATCTTAGAATTTTTCCCCTCACATCACATCTAGCAGTTTGGGATCCAAAACCTTTGTTCTCTTGTGTATTATTTTTGTTCATTTTAACTCAAACAGTGGTATTTTTATATAGCAATTACATTAAAGATTCATGGATCTCCCACAAGTTCCAAGTGTATTGCACATAGCAGGTGCCCAACCACAAATGTCTCTGAGATAATATCCTCCCTACTCTGGGTTCCTGAATCATCATGGTAGGAGGGCCAGACCCCTTAAACTTATTAGGGGACCTATTTTTTAAATATTTTTTTTAGTTGTTGATGGACCTTTATTTATTCATTTATTTATATGTGGTGCTCAGAATTGAACCTATTGCCTCACACATATGAGGCAAGTGCTCTACCACTGAGCTACAACCCTATCCATAGAGAACCTATTTTTAACAGGTAGAATCTGAGAGGCCCAAATTTTAGATTATCAATTCTCTTTCTCTTAAAGGATCAGTAGCACCTACTTCCTTCTTTCCAAGGTCTTAATGAATGATCTTACAAGCCTACATTGACATTCATTTTGAGGTTCTTTCTTCATTTTGTCTTTGGTTGCCATTTTTCTGTATTAAGAATTGTTCATAATTTTGAGCCCATGTTTTCCTATTTGCATCATTTAATTTCTTCTTTCTTTCTTTCTTTCTTTTTTTTTTTTTTTTGCTAATGCTCTTGGTAGGGTTTCAAGGACATTTGTTGAATAGAAATGGTGAGAGAGGGCATCTATGTCTTATTCCAGTTTTTAGAGGGAATTCTTTCAGTTTTCACCCATTTACAATGATACTGGAATAGGGTTTAACATATGTAGTTTTTATAATGATGAAGTATTTTCCTACAATAAGTATTTTTTTCCTACAATAAGTATATTTCCAACAATAAGTAATTTCCTTGTGTCTTGGATGCTATGTTTTGTCAAATGCTGATTCTGCATTTATTGAGACATTATTAGAATCCAAAAATCTCCTCCTGAAAAATTTGAGAACTCCTAAATTAATTCAGAAACTTATCAGGATATAAAAATGATACCCATAAATCAATTGCATCCCTATACACCAATGATGAATCAACTGAAAGAGAAATTAGGAAAACTGTCCCATTCACAATACCTTCAAAAAAGAAAAAAAGAAAGTTGGAAATCAATCAAACAAAAGGGGTAAAAGATCTTACCAATGAAAAGTACAAAACACTAATAAAGAAGTTGAAGAAAACCATAGAAGATAGAAAGATCCCCTATGTTCTTGGGTAAGCAGAATTAATATTGTCAAAATGGCCAAACTACCCAAAGTGCTATACAGATTCTGTTCAATCCCAATCAAAATCCCAATAACATTCCTCATCAAAATAGAAAAAGTAGTCATGAAATTCATCTGGAAAAGTAAGAGACCCAGAATAGCCAAAACAATTCTTAGCAACAAGAGTGAATCTGGTGGCATTACTATTCCAGATCTTAAATTATACTACAGAGTAATAGTAACAAAACAGCATGGTATTGGCACCAAAATAGACCTGTAGACCAATGGTACAGAAAAGAGGACACAGAAACTAACCCAAATAATTACAGTAATCTTATATTTAAAAAGGCACCAAAAATACATTGGAGAAAACATAGGCTCTTCAACAAATGGTGCTGAGAAAACTGGAAATCCACATGGAACAAAATTAAATTAAATCCCCATCTCTCACCATACAGAACTCAACTCAAATTGGATCAAGCACTTAAGAATTTAACTAGAGACCTTGTGCCTAACGGAAGAAAAAATAGGCCAAAATCTCCATCATGTAGGATTCAGACCCAATTTCCTTAATAAGAATCCTATAGCAGAACAATTTTAAAAAAAGAATCAATAAATGAGAGGGACTTAATCCAAAAGAATTCTTCTCAGCAAAACAAACAAACAAACAAACAAACAAACAAAAAATCAGTGAGGTGAGTAGAGATTGAGTTATTTGATTGGATTTGGTTATTTTATTTTTCGGTGTTAAGGTTTTTGTGTGCTTTCTGTATCCTAGAGATTAGTGATCTATCTGATGTGCTTGTGGTAAAGAGTTGGTCCATCCAGAGTTGAAACCTCAGGGCAGCAAGTAATTTGGAGCAACTCTTTACCAGAAGCACATCAGATAGATCACTAATATCTAGGATACATAAAGCACACAAAAACCTTAACACCGAAAAATAAAATAACCCAATCAATAAGTGGGCCAAAGAACTGAAAAGACACTTCTCAGAAGAGGATATATAATCAATCAATAATATATTAAAAAATGTTCAACATCTGTAGCAATTAGAGAAATGCAAATCAAAACTACTATAAGATATATATCTCACTGCAGTCAGAATGGCAGTTATCAAGAATACAAAGAAAATTAAGTGTTGGCAAAGATGTGGGAGGAAAGGCACACTCTTACATTGCTGATGGGACTGCAAATTGGTGCAGCCAGTCTGGAAAGCAGTATGCAGATTCCTTGGAAAACTTGGAATGGAACAACATTTGACCCAGCTATCCCACTCCTCCGTCTATACTCAAAGGACTTAAAATCAGCATACTATGGAAACACAGACACATTAATGTTTATAGCAGCTCAATTCACAATAACTAAACTGTGGAACCAATACAGATGCCCTTCAATAGATGAATGGATGAAGACACAGTGGTGTATATACACAATGGAATATTACTCAGCATGAAAAGAGAATAAAAGTATGACAATTGCAGGTAAATGGATGGAGTTGGAGAATATTATGCTAAGCAAAGTAAGCCAATTCTGAAAAAAAGGCCAAATGTGCTCTATGTTAAGTGGATGCTGATCCATAATGGGGGTTGGGGGGTGAGAATAGAGGTACTTTGATTGGGCAAAGGGGGAGGAAGAGAAAGGAAGAAGAGATGCAGGTAGAAAAGATGGTGGAATGAGATGGACATCATTACCATAGGTATACATATGAATGCACATGTAGTGGGACTCTACATAATGTGCAACTGAAAAAGCATTAAGTTGTGCTCCACTTGTGTACAATGAATCAAAAATCTTTCTGCTGTCATGTATAACTGAATAGAATTAATAAAAATCAATTAAAAAAACAACTCTCTTCTTTATAAATTTTCCAGTCTGTGGTCTTCCATTGTAGCAATAAAAACCAGAGAAAGACAGGGCTCCTGAGGGAAGCTCCTGAGATCAGTAGCTTAGGGTTGAGCATCAGAGCCAGATACACTATCTCCCCTGGAGAGCTTGCTTCTCTCCAGCTCCACAGAGAGAATAAACAGAGGCAATTCCTCTTGATGGCTGTTGGAGAGGAGGTCACAGGAGGAACTACTGTTGGTACACTGTCCTCTGTCTAACAGGTTCTTTATCTCCCATTTTGTTTCTTTCATTCCTTTGTTATTAATAATCATACCTTACTTTTCAAACCCCAAACCTAGCACAGAATGTTTTTCTAATAGAAGCTGTATTTAAGATGCAGTATGAAGAAATCCATGGCCTGACTCACAAGTGCACTTGAGTAGAATCCAGGCTGTCCTGCCCAGGCTTCAAGCACTCCCCAGGGGGACCCAGGTAAGGCCTTAGTCCCAGTAAAGAAGGGTATGTTTGGAAAAAAAATTATTTGCTGCCCTGAGGTTTCAACTCTGGATGGACCAGCTCTATATGCCAGGGCAGTGCCAGGCCACTCGACACCAGAGTACACACTACATGATGCCTTTAATCACAGGATGCACAGGACAGAGCAGAGAGCATCAGAACTCCACAGGCTTTTCTAAGTTATCAGGTAAAGCAGATAGCCTGATATTTCAGAAAAATATAAGAGGAAAGCAACTTTTCCTGTATACATTTACTTTAAAATTATGCATTAAAGGCTATGCTTCAAGAGTAAGTAAATAATTAAGATTAGGACTTATTTATAAGAAAAAAATTAGAAGTTCCAGTCTGGGTCATATAACTCCTAATCTTATAAATAAGTCTATATTACAGCAAGAACATCTCATTATCCAAATCACAAAAGTACATTAGGTTTAGAAGGCATGTGTGTCGAAAAGGAGTCTCTAATCTTCAGTATCATTCTCCTCACCCAGTAATAATGAGCCCTTCCCCTTGTAATTGGTGATGGCTTGATTTGTGAACCTGCATTCACATTCTGGCCTTCAGTGTGGTTTAGATTAATAGTATCCAATACATTTCATAATTTATGTATAATCTATATAATGGCTGATACTATCTGTATAAAATCAATCTTTTTTTAAAAAATTATCTTGTTTGGTCTTGTGGATAAAACCTAGAATAGCATACCTGGTAGGCAAATGCTCTACCACTGAGATGAACTCCCAACCCATTAAAAAATGCATCATTTTTTTGTGGTTGGGGCTGGGGCTCAGTGGTAGGACACTCAGCTGGCACACAAAAGGCATTATCTAAGAAGTCAGTAAGCTGTTAAAAAGGAGTAGTAGGAGAGGATACCTTTGATTGTTCCTGATTTTATTTGGAAAGTTTCAAGTTTATTATCATTAAGAATGAGGTGGGGGTGATATGGCTGCCAGTGCCCAGGTGGAAGGAGCAGCCTGAGAGCTGGGGCAAGTCACCAATGCTGGGGGAGAAGTCACCCAAGCCTGAAGGCAGAAAGTTGAGGGAAGGAGCCAAGGCCCAGTGGGGGTGACTGGGCCACTGAAAGAAAGTCACTAGTGCAAGCCCAGGCCAGGCCTCTGCATTTTCAGGCAGAACCCAATGGTTAGCAGAGCCCCGCTCTTTGTGGAATTCTAAGTGCTTGGGTCATAATTGACTCCTTGACACTCCAGGAGGTTCAGAGCAGAGGTGGATAGAAACTGAGGTGGTTTTCAGAGTGGGTCTGATGGCTCATTGAAATTGCAGTAATGTTATCCTGGTTTAGAGGCCTAGGTTCTGGCTTGGGCCACTCTTTGGGTCAGGTGGGGGGCAGCATGGCTTTCCTCACCAGCCATATCTCCAATGTCACCGAAGACAAGGTTCTCAATGATTTCGAGGATGTAGAAGAAGGTTTACCTGATTATTGGAGGAAGAACATTGAAGATACCAAATGGATAATCAGATATGACATGAAAGACTTAAAAGCTATTGTACTAAGCTGGAAGGAAGGTATGCAGCATGGAAACTATGGATCCAACATCAATCTGCAAATTACTGAAATGAACTGGAAGAGAAAGAAGTAGAAATCAGGCAACTTAAAGCAAGACAATTTCCACTACAAGATGAGTTGTCTACACTGCAGTCAGCACATTCAGGAGCTGGTGGTGTACCAGCAACCACTGCCCTGTCTTCATTCGGTAATGAGATCAGTCATTGTTCAACTTTTCCCGGTGATGACATAGACTTCAGTGACATCATTTAATCACAACAGGAAATCAACAGACTGTCAATTGAAGTTTCAAGACTTGAATCTCAAGTTGGCCATTGAGAGAGATATAGCTCATGCAAAGGGAATACATAATTCCGATCAAAGTTAAATCTCCAAACTACAAGATACTATTAAGATACTTGAACAAAACTGAAGTCAAGACCTTGATCATTATCAAGAGGAAATATCAGTTTTGCAGAATGCACATCAACAGAAACTGGCAGAGATAAGTCGCTGGTATCAAGATGCATTAAATGACTATGAAGAAAGTATTGAAAAACTTGAAAATCATTACAACAAGGTGACTCAGGAGTTACAGTAACTGATGAGTCTAAAATTGGAGAGATGGAAAAAACTATTCAGGTTCTACAAACTGAAAAAGTAGTCTTGCAACAAAGATGGGAGAAATTGAGGATCAAATAAAAACATAAATAAAACATATTTTTGACAGAAAATGACAGAGATGCCTTGAAGAGAGAAAAAGAGCAGCTCAGTATGGGAAGGTGACAAATAATTGAACAGTGTGAAAACTTAAAACTGAAATGTAGTCAATTGTGGTCTTCTGTGATTGAGCAGAAAGATGAAGAAATTAAGAATTTGCAGAAAATCATTGAAAAAAATAAAAACCCAGTTGCAGGAAAAAACACACAGCACTCCAACAGACAATTCTGATAGTTTTCAAGAAACAAATGTTAAAAGCCTTCCTATAGAAAAAGGAAGTGAAAAACACAACCTATATAACTATGAAACTGAAAACTTAGTGAAAAATCCAAGAACAAGAACTTGAGATTCAACTTCTAAATGAAAAGAATATATCTTTAACCAAACAAATTGATCGGCTGTCCAAAGATGAAGTTGGTAAACTCAATCAAGTTATCCAGCAGAAAAACATGGAGATACAAGCTCTTCAGGCTAATTTTTTTTTTTCAGGAAAACTTTATATGGTTACACTGCAGCTCTTTTCTGCATCATCACTTATCTCCCTGTCAACAGAGGTCAAAGAGCTGAGACAATCAATGCATGAAAAAGATGCACCATTAGGATGCTCCAAGAAAGTAACCACAGTTTGATGCAACTGCTGCTGCCTCCAAGATAGAAAAGAAAGAACATAAACAAAGAGATTCTAATATTAAACAGTTCAAGAAAAAACAAGATCTGTTACAAAATTTACTGAAAGAATAAGACCTCTTAATCCAAGCCAAAATCAATCAGTTTCTTCAAATGCAAAGTTCACTAACAAAGTGAATGAAAATGAGTTGTTGAGGCAAGCAATAACTAACCTCAAGGTGAGAATATTAATTTTATAAATGGACATCTCTCAATTAAAAGGGAAAAATGAAAAAAAATAATAGAAACATCCAAAGAAAAGGAAATGGAGTATCAAGTATTACAGGAGACGAAAGTGAAGTTCTCTGTGATGCTGTGAGAATAAGAGTTGGAGTACCAGTGGAGTACCAGTGGATGAAGGAGAAAGCTCTTGCCTTTGAGCAACTGTTACAAGAAAAAGAACAGGGCAAGCCTGGGGAATTAAATCAGCTTTTTAATGCAGTTGAATCCATGCAGAAGAAGACCATTCTATGTCACCAGGAGAAAGACCAACTCATCTTGTCCCTAAAGAACAAACAGATAGAAGAGAGTACCCTCCAGCAAGATTTTCAACACTTACATGACAAAGAATTACATTTAAATCAGGAGGTACAAAGAGTGAGGAGCTATTTTTTAGAATCAGAAGACTCATACACCTGGGAAATTTGGGCTGCAGAGAAGAGAGAGAAGAACCTGAGAGAGAAAGTCACACTATTGGAGGAAAAGCTACTTTCCTCTTCTAATGCAAGTCATCAAGCCAGTGTGGAGGTAGAGTTCCTGCAGAAACAGGTGCATTTACTCTCCCAAGAGAGGGATGAGAATGTACTGCAGCTTTCACTCTACCAGGACCAAGTAAAGCAGTATTCTGTGTCATTAACCTGCAATGGTTCTAGAGTATTTCCAACAAGAAGAAAAAGCTATGTATTCGGCTGAATTAGAAAAGGAAAGACAACATACAACCAAATGGAAGGAAAAGGCAGAAAATATAGAAAGAGAGGTATTATTATTATTACAGGAATATTCGGATGAAGCCAATGGTGTGTTGGATTAAGCAACCAGTCTTACACAACAGTTACCTCTAAAGGAAGAACAGGTTGAAGAACTTAAAAAGCACAATGAGCTCCAACAAGAAATGTTGAATGATGCACAAAAGAAATTGATGAACTCAGAAAATGGCACCGAAGGAAAAGCAGATGAAGCCCTAATGTGAAACCTATTCATTGGGCATTTTCATACACTGAAAAGTGTGCATCATGAAGTGTTTCAATTAATGGGAAGCATCCTAAACCTTGAAACAAAAAGACAAATGAAGACCTAAAAAACAAATTAAAAGAAAATCCAAGAAATTAAAGAATATATTAATAAAAACAGAAATTGTGAAAAGGAACCAAACAAATCTTTTATTTTTTCTGTTCTGTTTTTTTTGTTCTGTTTGTTTTAACATACACACTTGATAATAAAAATTTTCTTCTAAGAACTGCTTTCATACTGCCTCAAAATTGTTTATATCTTCCATCTCTGCTAACATATTTTTATAAATATTTTATTGCTCTCTGATTTTTTTCTTTTGCCTGTTCTTTGTTCAAAAGCTGATTATTCAATCCACATGCATAAAATGGTTTCTTTATTTGATTTCTAATTTTATTCCATTATGATCTGATAAAATTTAAGGAAAGAAATTATGTATTCTTTTCCCTTTTTTAAAGACTTATTTTACTTTGTTTCCTGAAATAACAGTCCATTTTGGAGAAAACTCCATGTACAACTGAAAAAAAAGTGAATTAATTTACGTCAATGGATAGGATATTCTATAGATGTCTGGTAGGTACATTTGATTCTTATTATTTTTTAGTTCTGAAGAGTCTTTGGTTATTTTTGGATAAACTATGTATTAATATGATGTCTGTGTTGATCTTAAAGGTGAAAGATTCAATAAATCATATTGAAAATTCAATTGACAGCATTACTAATAATCTAGAGCATGTAGATGAAAGATTTTTCAGACTATGAAGGCAAAGTATATAAACTTTTAAACAGAGTCAGCAATTAAATAAAGATGATACAAGACCATAACCAGAAAAATCTGCAATTTCATTAACAGGCTAATTCCAAGAATCAGTGTCTTAGAAGAAGGCATTGAAATACAAACTAAAAGAATTCATCACTTTTTAAGTGAAAGAATACTATCAGAAAATGCTTTAAACCTTGGGAATAAGATTGAATTTAAAATATTGGTGATGTTTAGAACCCCCAAATAGACAAGATTAAATTTTTTTTCCAAAATATATTACAATTAAAATGTCTCCCAGAGAGAATAAGGGTAGAATTTTAAAAGCCACAAAAGAAAAATTGCAGTTCACAAGAGATAAGTTAATTAGATTTCCTTCTGATTTTTCTATTAAAGAAAAAATGCAGAAAAACAATTTCACAATGTGCCTCATGACACATAAAATACTTGTGAATAAATCTAACCCAGGTGGTGAAAAAATGCTACAATAAAAATTAAAGAATGCCGAGAAAAGAAATTGAAGAACACACAAGAAAATGGAAAGACCTCCCATGTTCTTGGATAGGCATAATTAATATTGTCAAAATGACCACAATTAAAATATTGATAGTCAATGTGATTATCATTAAAATACCAACAAAATTCTTCAGAGAATAAATAAAACACTTCTAATTCATATGAAATGATAAAAGACCCAGAATTTTTCAAAGCAATCCTGAGCAGTAAGATTGATGATGGTGGCATCACAATATCTGATCTCAATTTATGATGCAGATATATGTACTAAAACATAATATGGTGTTGGCATAAAAACACGCATGAAGAACAATGAAATAAAAGAGAATACACAGAATCCACATAAATGCAGTCATATATTCTCTGACAAAAGTGCCAAAACACATTTGACATCGGAGCAAAGATGCTTATTTAACAGATGGTGCTGGGAAGACCGTATATTCACCTGTGGAAGGATGAAACATTAAAAAGAAAAGAAAAGAAAAAAGATCTGGTGCAGAGAAGAGAAATAAAATGACCACTGTGAAGCTCTACAGATCATCGTTTAATGTTTATATTATATAGATTCAACTGGCCTTTCCTTCCAAGTGTGTAGAGAAAAGAACACGAGGATAATTTATTTACAGGTAACAATTAAAAGATGTGATGAAGCCAAATTTATCCTGAGACTTCTGACACAAACTATGCAGCATTGCAATTATAGTAACAATTTCAAGGGAAAGCATCCATTTGAGGTCACTATCATTTTCAACACCAATGAACAATTGTTTCTTTAAACCATCCTTGGTTTCAATAATTGACTAAAAAGTCTCACAGCATTAAGAACATAATATAGAACAGCAAGAATAAATTCTCTCTATTAAATACAGATCAGTTAAATTTAATCTAACTTAGCAACAGAAAAAAATAAACTGAAATTTTTAAAAAAAATTAAAAATTAACACTTTCAGAGACCTAGGAATTAACAGCAAAATAATTAAGCTTTCTAAATTGATGTTCCAGAGGACAGAAAAGATAGCAGTAGAAAATAGAAGAACTAGAAAAGCACAAAGAGAAATACTGGGGAGAATACCTTAAATGCAGTGAAAGATATCTGCTGACTCAAAAAGCTGGGAACCCCCGTCCCCCTGAAAAAAAAAATCTTGAAAGTAGTCCACAGTAATGATATGAAAGAAAAACATTTCAAAAGACAGCAGATTTCTCATCTGATGTCATGAAGACCAAAAGGAATTGGCATAAGATTATTTTAAGTAGTGAAAGGAAAAATATGCCAAGTGCAAATTCTATATACTCCAAGAATAAAAGAAGAATAAAGACATTCTCAGACAAAAGGAAACTGACAGATATTTTATTAGGAAGTTGGTGTTTCAGTAATAGCTAATGGAATTGTTTTAAACAGAAAGCAAATGATAAGAAAAGACTTAGAACTTCAGCCAAATTAAAAAAAAATCATGATCCTGCAATCTGTACATGTGGAAAAATAAGAATTCATACCCCATTTTAATTAAATGTATGATATGTCAAGATCATTGTAATGTTTTGAGCAACTAATATAAAAAATAACCACCTACAAAAAAATCAGAATGGGGAAAAAATAGATATAAATTGATAGATGACCTTTATTCTAATCTTTTTAAATTTTTATTTTATGGTTAAAACAAAAGTAATAATATCTAATGTGGCACTCAAAGTATGGAAAAATAATTAATTAATTATATTTAAAAAGTGGAAGGGTAAATGTACTTAAATGGAAAGAGTTTGTATAGGTTATTAAAACAAGTAAAACACTGCCATTGCACTGTTACATAATAATAAGTTCTATGTATATGTTTCTACTTATTTATACATCTATATATGTATATTTAGCAACAATAAAGGCATTCAAATAAATATGCTCCCAAATAAAACATTTCAAGACCTTTATTTTTTTTACTGTTTAGACATCCAAAAAGAAAGTCAAGAAAATACAGTCTACTGAGGAAAAGAGAAAACAAAACAATCAATTAAATAAAATTATGAATCTAGGATTTGAAATTGATGAAATTGAAGATAAAATCAAAAACCTACCCACGAAAGAAAAGCCCAGGACCAGATGGATTCTCAGTCTTGTTTTGTGTGTATTGGAGAGTTAAATTCAAATTAATGCATTTGGATTACATTCGATTGGATTTAATTCAATCGGTATATACTGAAGATATAATAAATGCTCTGTACTGATTTTAAAGAAAGAAAAAAAAGAAGAAAGAGAAAGAAGAAAATATCAGTTCCAGATTACTATATCAATGAATACTAGCAAATGATTAAACAATTAATGTTAATCCTGGACAAACTTTTTGGAAAAAGAATGAAAGAAAAGGAAACACTTCTCAGTTAATTCTGCAGAACAAGTATTACCCTAATACCAAAACCCTTACAAAGATCACAAAACCAGAAAAGTAAAATAAATGTTCTATGAATATTAATGCAAAATTTTCTCAAATAAACCCCACTAGCAAACAAAATATACTAACATAAAAAAATGGGTAATTACCTCCACTAAATGATATTTATGTCAAGTATGCAAGGTCATTTTAATATTTAAAAAATGCCTTATCATCTCAATAGATGCAGAAAAAGCACTTCACAACATCCAAGCATTTTAATGATTAAACACACACACACACACACACACACACACACACGTACATGGAATAGAAATAGAAAGAAACTTCAAGAGTATAAGCTTTTGTGAAAAACCCATAGCTAACAATCTACCAAATAGTGAAAGACACATCTTCCCCTAAGATCAAGTACAAGATTAGGATGTGTGCTTGTACTTTTTCTACTTAGGGTTGTACTGGAATTGCTGTCTAGATCAATTGGACAAGGAAAGTTTTAAGAAGCATCTAAATGGGACAGGAAGAAGTAACTTCTTTTTTTAATTGCAGATGACATTATATTGAATAGAGAAAACCATAAAGAATAAATCAATTAACTAATAGAACTAAGAAGTTATTTCAGCAGCCTTTTGGAACATAAGACCAAAATACAAAAAAAATCATTTGTATACACTTTGCTATGTATACCCCAAAAAATAAAATTAAGAAAACAATTTGATATATCATTAAAAGTAATAAAATATTTAAGAATAAAGTTTAAAAAATGGTAAAATTTTTTTTCTCTGAAAACTATAAATTACTGTTGTAAGATATAAATAAATGCAAAAAAACCTTAGGATTATGGACCAAAAGTTTTATCATGATCTATAGATTCAATGTAATCTCTATTATAATCTCAGCTAACTTAACTGCACAAATTGACAAGGTGATTCTATAATTCATATGGATTAGCAAGAGACTCAGATAGCCAAAAGGACAAATTAGGGTAACTCAAATTTCTCTATTTCAAAATTTGCAGTAAAGCAACAAATGTGCTACTGGCTAAAGATAGATACATAAATCAATATAATAAAATAGAAAGTCTATATAAAACCAAATCAATGGTCAATGCATATTTATAAACATGCAAAGTATTACAATGTATATTTACAAAGATGCCAAGTTCACTCAATAAGTCAGGTGATAGTCTTTAAATAAATGTTAAGACAATTGGAATGCCCCATGAAAAAGAAGGAATCTTAAACCTTGTTAGCATCATACAAAATTATACAAAAATGTTAACACAAAATTCACCCAAAACATAAATATTATACCCAATATTGTGAAACAGTGTTCAAACAACAACAAAAAAATGTACACAGGCGTTTTCTTTACAGCAGCACTATTCACGTTAGCTAAAAGATGAAAACAATCCATTGATAAAATATTATATCCACACAATGAAATATTATCTGGCCATAAAATGAAGAACTGGTACAGGCTACAATGTAAATGAACTTTTGAAAGCATCATGCTAAGTAAAAAAAGCCAGGCACAAAAGGCCTTGTGTTTCACCTGATTCCATTCATATGAAACCATTAAGATTCAGAAAACCTTAACAAAAAGTAGATTCATGGTTGCTTAGGGCTGACTGGGGAATGGGTACAAAAGAGATTGATAATTAAAGGGTCTGGGCTTCATGGAGGTAATGAAACTGTTCTAAAGTTTTGGTGATGGGTATACTCATCTTTGAATATTATTTATTATATATATATATATATATATATATATATATATATATATATATATATATATATATATATATCTGCCACATTTAATGACCGAAATTATCAATGATGAATTAATATGACAGTTAAAAAATATGAAATACACAGAAGTCTCTGAGGGTTTTAGAATTTTGCAGTTGGATATTTAGTTTGCAGTTGTGAACAGAGCGTACAGATAAGGTTTGACTGAGAATCTGATGTTTGAGGAAAGTGAGGGATCTAATCAATGGATCCGTAGAGGAACATCACTCCAGGCCAAGAAATAGTTAGAGCCTGAGGCTCCTTGAAATTCAAGGATCAGTGAGGAGGCCAGGACCATCAGACAGATCTGGGTGGAGGCAAAAAGAGGAGTTTGGGAGTTAATATAGGAATCCAATCACAAAAGATTTATAGACCATTATAAGAATTTTGGCTTTTTCTCTAAATGATATATGTAGACAAATCATTGTCTTATTATCAATTATTAAAAATGTTGAATATATTGAAACCAAATTCAATGATTTTAATTTTAATTACCAATAACAAATATTCGATCAAATTACAAAAAATATGATTTTCAGTTTCCAGAATAGGATACTATTGACACATAATCTGAAATTAAATTGATATTAATTGCAATATATCACATACTATGTGATTGTGAAAAGAAAAATATGATTGTGATCTTTGTTAAATCTTTGTTATTAGCATCATACAAAATTATACAAAAATGTTAACACAAAATGCATTAAAAGCATAAATAATATACCCAATAATGGAAAACAGTGTTTAAACTTGAGAATATCAACTGGACCCATAATTTTCAAAGCCAACTTAAAAGAAAGAGGCATCTTATACAAGTTTACTGTTTTCTAGTACAGTAATTTTGGATCAAAAGGAACACAGGCACACTTCTATCTACTTAGAAATCAGTATGTTCAATGCAGCATGAAAAACTGAAAAAGGAATTGACTCTAGAGATGCCAGGTAGCTTGAATCTACATGAAAGAAAGTTTCCCTTTTTATTACATTATAAGATTATTTTACAAGATTTGGGTACATCTCAACTTTGGACCAAGGGCAAAGAGAGATGAAAGAATTAATTCTCAACACATCAAGAATTGAAATTCTTAACATATCAAGAATTGAAAACAGAAGGAAGGTCATCTTGGAAAGTTTTGACATAACATTTATCTTCTGTGCTCACATTTTCCATCATTTCGTGTATGGCTTACAGATAGCTTTCATTCAAGTTCAGAGAAGAGCATGTTAATGATTAGCTCTTAATTAATCATGATGGAGAGAACTTCTGTAGCAAGACTCCATTTATACTTTGGTAAGAGGCATATTCAGGAAACATTTATGTTATAGTGTGTCCTTGAAATGCAGGAGGCCTTGGGTCCAATTCACAGGTGAACAACAAAAATTTTTTTTAGAGTCATAAATTAAACTGGAGGAACTCATTAGGGAAAAAATACTCAAAAGTTAAATAATAAGGGGATACAAAGGACAGATTATATTTATTTTTTGCTTGTGTCTATATTTCATGCAATCCACTTTGATTCCCTTCAGTTTCTGTTTAACATGAGAAGTGCCATTTTCATTATTTTAAGCTTCTAGCAAAATAAAAGAATTTCTTCTTTTCTGCACTGGGTCATGACAGAATGATAGTAAGAGTATCCTATATCATATTTATTGTTCAACAAAACACTGGTTCACAGTTTAAATTCAATTTAAAGAAGGAGAATTTATTGAACACATAACATGCACAGAAAAGATAAATGAAAAGAGGGTAGATTCTTGAATTATACAAACTTAAATGCTGAGTTTTATTTTGGCAATTTACTTCACCTTGCAGAGGCTCAGTTTCTCCTGATTTAAGAGAGGGATGCTAACAGGTACCATGTAGATATAAGTACAGAAATTCTCTATTTACAGGGAACCCACAAAGCCTGGTACAAGCCAGGAAATAATAGATGTGATATTAATAAATAATTTGTTATATTTGTACACTATATATAGCATAGGAGAAACTAGAAACATAGCCACTAAGTCCAACTAGCATTATGTAATTTTGAATATAAATATAAAAGATAGAAAATTACAATGTTATGCATAAATATACATAGGCATTAAAATGAGTTTTATGTGAATATTTCTGTACCTGTTTCACAAAAAATTCTTAGATATTTGAGTTTCTTTTACTGTAAAATTCTTACAACACAAAATTTACCCTCTTAATTATTTTTGCAAGTACAGTTCAATGGTACTAAATACATTCTTAATGTGAAGCCATCACTTTCATTTATCTGGGTTTTTTTCATCTTGTAAACCTGAACTCTCTACTCATTAAGCAACGATTGCCAATTTCTCATTCTCCACATCTCCAGCCTCTGGCAACTGCCATTCTTCTTTCTGCCTCTATCATCTGTTTAATCTGTGTACTTCATTTTAAAGGAATCACACAGTATTTTTCTTCTGTGACTGGCTAATTTCACTTAGAATAATGTGCTCAAGTTTTGTATGCATTGAAATATGTATTGAAATGTGTCCTTGCTTTTTAGAACTGAACAATATTGCATTTTATGTATGCACCATGTTTTGTCATTCATTCGTCTGTTGATGAAAATACTTCAGTTGCTCCCATGTTTTAGCTATTGTGAATAGTATTGCCTCAGACATGGGTGAATACATACTTAATTAAGGTCCTGCTTTCATTTCTTTGGGTATGTACTCAGAAGAGAGATTTCTGAGTCATATGTAAATGCTATCTTTAATTTTTTAGAAGGTATCATACTGTTTGCCACAGCAGATGTACCATTTTATATTTCTGCAAATAGTCTATAGTGGTTCTTTACCTCCTCCCCTCCACAGAATTTTATCCAGGTCAATTATTTATATTGCAATAAAGTAGAAAAATATTGTCATCTAGTATTTTTTCAGTAATCATCATGTTGAATAAGGTGTCAATATCTGATTTCAGATAAATTTAGAAAACACCAAAAACTTTTAAAATTTTATTCTGTTCTCTAAGCTTATTTTCAATCATATTCTTTCTCAATGTTTGCCTTATGTATTTCAGGATTTATTCCAAAATATATAAAATTCTAATGTTCACTTAAGTTTTTTTCACTCACAATTTTATGTTTGCTCATACTTTTATGTTAATTTTCTTACTTTTCCATATTATCATTAAAACTTTCAAGTTTGAGTTTACTGTCTTTGTGTGTGTGTGTGTGTGTGTGTGTGTGTGTGTGTGTGATGCTGAGGATCAAACCCAAGGTCTTAGGCATATGTTAGGCAAGTGTTCCACCACTGAACTGTATTTCCAGCTCACCTTCTTTTGAATTTTTACATTATCAATAGTTTTCCCTCTTTATTATTTGAAGATTCATTTCTTTATAATTATTTTACCTTAATCAGTTTCTTTTTCATTTATGTGTCTCTATCTAATCTGGTTTCCTTTCATATACCACATTTCTCATCTTAAGCTAGACTATTTTTACAGTTTTGTTTTGCCTCATACATGGGTGTATACATGTTTTGTGGAGGCTGTGTTTTCAAAATGGTAAAAAAAAAAAAAAAAAAAAAAAAACACTAAAATTTTTACCTGATGCATTGGACTACATTTACATTATCTCACAGATATAAGGGAACAACTGCCTCCTTATTTATGTTTTGCAGCACTGTTGTTAATATAATAGACATCAGCTTTTACTCTTTGGGTATTATAAATACATAGACATTTGTGCAGACCCTTCCTTTGGCTAAGATACTTTGGTTATGTTTCCTGTGGTTCTGTTCATAGATCTTCTGCATATTGGTCTAGTCTCATAAATGATCAAAGTTGATCTATGAGTTGGGATCTGGGTCATTTTAGAGAACTGGGTGGCATTCATCCAGATTAGGTCTACAATACTTAATGCATTTCTTGCTGTTCCCCAGTCCTATATTAGACACACTGACCCAAGGCAGTAGAGGACAAAGAACCAACATTCAGAGAGAATAGCTATTTTGTCACTCACCATTTTTACCCATAGATTATACTTGTTGAGATACATCAGTCATTAAGTATCTTGTCATTATTTTATTGTCTTTGGCTGTCTGAAATTTCCCTCCTTAAAATGACTATAACAAGAAAGCTTTTGAATGGGTAGTACTATAAAATTTTCTAAATATGGCATGTGGTTCATGTGAAGACTTGCAGTTTCAGAGATTCTAAACCAAGTTGCTTGGTTCTTTTTTGAACATATTTGCCTTTTTCATGGCTTCAAAATTATTTTTAAAATTTAAGCTTTTTCTTAGTGTGGTAAACTAGATGGTTTTAATGCAGAAGCACTAATTTCCATCTAAGGTTTGTATAACAAATTTGCTCCGACAGGCCATGGCTAGCAACTCACTTCACAGCAATTTATAACATTTCTACATTAAGTTGAATTATTTTTAACTAGAATGTCTTTGCCTTAATAAAAATATGAAAAAGCAATACCCTTTTCCTAATTAGGTTCAAAAGTTGACATTCACCCTCCTGGAAAATATAATAGCATGGAACTTTTCAACATCGTTGGTATTCATCAACATATATTCACACACACTTACACACACACACAATCCATAATGTACATGTCTAATTCTGCTATGACTTTATTTGTTAGCCCAAAATAAAATTATCATAGTATATACTCAGTACTAGATTTTCTGGATGGACTATTTTACATATTTTATTTCCAAGGGATTGAAATGTTTTTGGAATTATTTATGTGTTTATTTGGAAGTGAACTAAGTTTTGGAAAATAGTTATGATTTTACCCATAATAACGTATTGTCAGCAAAACAGGCATCTGATATGAAATGTAACTGAGAACCTATACTATGTCACCAATGTTCTAATCCTGCTCTGCTTTGACTTTTGCTTTCAGAAATAATGTATCTTTCTTATTCCATATAAATCAAGAAAACAGGCCTGGGGCTGGGGCTCAGCAGTTGCACACTTTCCTGGCATGTGTGAGACACTGAGTTCAATTCTCAGCACCATATATGAATATTTTTTTTTGTGAAAAAGTCTATAAACAATAAATAAATAATCAATCAATCAATCAATCAATCATGGAATCTATTTGCAAACCTTTGAAAATCCAGCTGGGAATTGAGGACATGAAAACAGTATTCAATAAGGAGGTAGTGAGTAAAAAGCAGCAACTTTTTAGGAGAAAATTGCGGAATCTAAGAAAAGGCAGAATTATTTGATAAGGTATTTGAATGATAACTGGGAAATCAGTACAACTTACAGTTGTAAGCAATACAAATGGTGATTGCTGTTTTCTAAGGAGAAATGGGGTTATTTAAAATAATTGCCAAGGCAACTGGGCAATCCAATGTAAAGTCAGTGTAGCCAGAAATAATGCCCAAATCATGTGACCCAGGTATCTACTAGAAAACACTACAGTCTATACTGCCATTGAGGAGTTGAAGTCTTTTCCTGCCTTGGCATGGAAACTTTTATTTTGCCTCTATCATTGCTAGAATTACTGTCAAAGGAAAACTGAATTCTCAGCCACCCAAATACTCATGGATAGAGAATGAATTCTGTCATTCTTTGATTCCAGAACCATTTCAAACACAAGGTAGATAATTTTGATATGTGCCATTTAGTTCTCACATGCATAAAATGAATTAAAACACATGAAAATTGAGCACTTGCTACCCAATCAAAGGAATGAGGGTGACTATTCTCTCAAAACAGGAAAGAGTTATAGAGATGAATGCTAAAAGTAAAAAAAAAGAAGAAGAAGAAGAAGAAACTTTTGAAGTTCCCATGTTGCCCACATAAATAAAAGCAATTGAGGATTATTTGGTGAGTAAATAAACATGGGAACTCTTCCAGGCCTGGCTGGTAGAAAGTTGCTTAGGGCTCCAGTCTACTTCAGTTGAAAGGAGATGCTTTGCTTCTTACATTCTGTCTACCCTCAGCAGAAGAGCTGCAAAATTCTTTACAGCCCCCAAGGCCTTCAGCTGTAGGGATTTAATGCTAACACAAAACAATGGAAAACCTGAAATGAAACCATCTGATCCCACAAAGACACTGCCTGTTCATCACATAAAACAGAGTTTAAAAAAAAAAAGTGCTTTTCATTCTGTACTGGCTCAACATGTCTCTCTGTTGGAGGCCAATAAACTGGGTACCAGAGCATTGCTACTTTCTGTTTCAGGGTTCTGGCTCAAGTCAAAGAATGCCAGGGTCATCTTCTCAGAGTCTTTTTAGCTCCACTACCCAAGAACCCAAAATCTACCTAACCCTTCCAGTACAGTTACAACTTTAAAAATTCATGGTATCCATACATGCTCTTGCTATCATCTATCTTTCTGTTATGCACTATCATATACCAATCCATTACAAAGACTCCCCCCGTCTTCAATGCTCAGAGGTTTTAGGTGTATTTAGAACAGTGTTTTTCTATATTGTATTTTGTGGGGAAAAATTCAAAGAACTGCTGTGCTGTCAATCCACATTTTCATTGATTAGCAATTTGAAGTGTGTGGCAATAGAGGTATGATCTTATGTGACATAAAATTACACATGTCACATGAGATCATACCTTTAGTAGACATAAAATTGCACATGTCACTGCTATGTAAAAGTACATAAGGTACTGGAAATATTCTAACATATTGGCATGCACATAGATGTGTGTGTGTATATATATATATATATATATATATATATATATATATTATAAGACATTCTCTTCAAAATAGGAATCTTTCGAAGCAATTACAATACATTCTAACTTCTATTACAAAAATATTTCTTAATTAGTTAAGAAAAAGTGATTGTTAAATTGCTCTTTTTACATTTAGTTATTAGTATGAAGAGCGATACCACCGTATTCTGAAATCATACTCATAAAAATACTTCCATACTTATCAATATGGCCATATGTATTCATGTGTGTATTAAATGATGGGTATGTAAATTTGTTTAATCATTCTGTTTTAGACTTCCGTTGGTTATTTATTAAGTGAGATAAGCAGTAATTAGGTCATCTTCGGAAGGGGCTAAAATAATTCGAACTATCTCAAGCTGTGATTCCATGGAGAGGAACCACGTTACTCAGCCATTGAAGAAAGCAAAATGAAAGCTGATCAGGAGGAAGATCACATCAATTTAGTCTAAATCTATTTGAAATTATTCATCATAAATATGTGATATGCCATCAGAAATTATACAGGTAAAAGAATAGATAACATGATGAGAAACAAAAAAAAATATAACAGGCACAGTAATAAGTACACAAAAAATCCAAACCGATTTTAAAATAATAATTTTCCTTATAGTCAAGAAGATAGAAGACACAGAATTAAGAGGAGTGCTTGAGTATATGTTTACAGATTTTTTAATTTGAACAGGGGCTTTAGCTCAGTAGAAAAAAAAATTATCTAGTATATGAGTCCCTTGGTTCATCCCCAACAAATTAAATTAAATTTCTAGAACTGAAAAATACAGTGATGAAAATTTCAGCAACAAGGAATTTATTTGAGAGCATACGAGAAAATGAAGTGAAATGTTACTTAGTTTGGAAGAAAGAATCCAAAGTAATACCCAGAACATTGAAAGAAAAGAGAATTGAGAAAATATTGCAGTTGTTGAGAAAATAAAGAAAAAAACATTAAAAATATGAAGTATTAAGAGTCTAACACATTGGAGTTTTAGGAAGAAAGGAAATAGAAATATACCATGCACTCTTTTAAGTGAGAAATGCAGGAATTTAGTTACTGAGACTGACCAATGGCAGAAAGTCACTGGTTTAGTAAGCTGTCAACATTAAAGGAAAATGAACAGAAAAAATACCCCTACAGAGTAGTGAAATTTCAGAAAATTTCTGAAAGGCCAAATAAAAATGTAAAGAGAACTTACAGAAAAAAAATTACTGAGTTAACCATAGGAAAAATACATTAGACTATACAACTTCTCAAACAAAACATATAAAGCCAACAAATGATATACTGATATTTTTTATAGTTTCAAAATAAGAAATGTCAACCTAGAGCTTTACATCTGGGGAAAATATCCACCAGGAGTCAAAGAATTTTCTACCAGTGGACCCACAATAATGAAAGTACCAAAAGCATTTTTTTTAGATGGAAGATCAATGATCCCTGATGAAAAACTTGAAGTTATAAAGAGAAATTTTAAAAATAAACATAAAGAGAAATTCAGATAGATATTGACTGTACCACAAAATGCTATCTCATGAGGTTTAAAATGTACATAAAAATGTACAATGGCAAGAGCAAATATTCTGACACTGAGATAAATTAACTTAGAAATATTGTCAGGTACTTTTGTTTTCTATAAAGAGATTCAAGTACCAATTTATATTAGACCCTGCAGAGAAAATAAAGAATACTCAAATGAAATAATTAAAAGATAATCAGATCATATTTTAAAAAATGAATTCTCTTAAGGATTGAAAGTAAACGATACAAAGTTATGGAATGCATTAATCAAAATACAGCTTTAGTGGTAGTTGTACTGCATAAAGTTATACATAGTCTCCATCATTTGCCATACAACCTGGTGAAGCTGTGTTGCTGTAGTGAGTGTTATGTTCCTTGGCTGATTATACAATAGAAAAAAAAAGCACCTGAGACACAGGATTTGGAACCAAGGAATGGAAATCTTGTTACAGGACATGATGTAGGAACTGTGACAGGACTTGCACTCTTATAGTAAAAAAATAAACAAAAAATCCTGTGTAAACCACATGAAACAACTTTGGTTAAGGCTTAAAATATAAAGCAGAATAGAACTTGGATCCCTGAGAAAAATAAACAGAACCCCAATGAGTTCCACTTCCTTTCCAAGTTGCAATCTGAGAACAATGTCAAAAGCAATGTATTTGATGAGCAATCTTGTAGAGAGTAGGGGTGGGTCACTGAATTGAGGAAAATGAGAAAGAAAGTTAAAAGTCTAGAACTTGTAGTAGAAGAAGATGTTTTATTGATAAAAGAGAAAAATAAAAGGAAAGGAAAAGGGGACAGGAAAACATATAGGATGAAATTCTATAAAGCTCAGCAAGAAGCACTAATCAAGGAGTTATAGGTTAAACATTTTCCAGACATTGTAGAACAGGGTAAAATGTAAACTCTGACCATTCAGAGAGCAGAGTCTTCATCAAACACCCAGGACATTCTATGGAGACCATGGAAGGCTTATGCCCAATAATAGTGCTAACTGAGATAAATATTACTTTATGCTAGCTAATGCAATTTAAAGAGTAGCTTTTAAAACGATAACAAAAACAAAAGAAGAAAACTTGACGCTCAGATTACTGACCTGCCTATCCCTATAGGGAAAAACACTGTTCTCTGATACAGAAGAAAGACTTTACAAGTATAACTATACATATGTTGAAGTATTTTAAAAAATGAAGATAAAGGTAAAGCTACAAGTTAAAATTGAGAAATAGAACATCATCGAACAATTAATATTTTAAGTTAAAATTTCACTAGATGGAATTAGCAGTGAATTACACAGTATGAGAAAATGAGAGAATTTGAAATAAAGTAATAAAAATTATGCAAGCTGAAGAAAAAGAGGAAAATAAAGTAACTCAGAGACTCCATGGTACATCAGATGATATCCAGCAGTATAAAGTATGAATAATAGGTATCACAAAAAAATGAGGAAAAAAAATGTTGTTGAATAAATAACATTCAAAATTTAACAAAACACATAAATACAGAGGCCCAAGAAACTCAAGAGAATCCAAGTATGGTATCCCCTTGTGAAACATAACACTAAAACCAGAACAAAAATACGTGCACAGAATAACCTACGATTATAATCAGAACCATGCAAGCCAGGTGATAATGGGATAATATATATAAGTACTTGAAGTATGTGGGAAGTGAAAAACTATTAACTCAATATTCAGTTATGGTTAACTCAATATTCAGTAACACATCCTGCAAAATAAAGTCAATAAATATGAGAAAAGACAGGCCAAAGCTGGGAGAATATGTCCACAAAATATGTATTTAGTAAAGAACTACTATCTGAAATAAATAAGAACTCTTAAAAGTCAAGAGTAAAAAAAAAAAATTCAACTAAAAATGGAAAAAAAAAGATTTGAGAAAATACCTCAGTAAAAAGGATACAGAGTTGGCAGATAAGCATATGAAAATTACTCAACATCATACGCCATTAGGAAATTGTGAATTAAACAAAAAAAAAAAGAAAGAAAGAAAAAACAAAGAAAGGTTATGGCACTACACACTTAGTTAACAGGCTAAATCTAAGAAAACTGACACCAACAAAGGCCACAGGGAGCCAGGAAAGACTAGCATGGAAATGCAAAGTGGTATTGCCACTTTGGAAGACTTTGGCAACTTTTGTATAAAACCAAACATGGTCTTCCCAAACCATCTGGAAAACATGGTTGAGATGTTTACACAAAGGGATTGAAAGAGGTCCACACAAGAAAGACTTTTAGAATAATTTTAAAATTTTTTGATAGTATTATCTATCCAACATTCCCCCCTCCATAAACGCAACCTTATGTTAAGTTCAAAAATTTCTTATACCAAGATAGGAATGGGCTACTTCTCAAATATACTGTATTATATCCATCTCTCTGTGTTACTTTTCTTCTGTGAATTTTATGAGATATTAGTTTTCAAAATGGCCTCATATAGGGTTGGCAATAACATTTATTAATATATTACTATTTCATGTTTATTAATTTATTTTTGATATATTTGCTATTTTTATTATCAAATATGTATGAATTATACATACTTTTGTTACTATATGTAGCACATAGGATATATAATAACTATTTCAATTCTTAAGCCTGATGAATATAAAATGGATTTTTGTTTGATAGAATTATTATATGAGTAAATTTGTGAACTTAATATTTATAAGTTCTAAAATTCAAATTCTAGTCATCCATGTTGTATAAATAAGTGGCTGTATAATTTCATAAATCATATGTATTTATTTAAAACACACCTGAAAACATTTTATCATGTTATTAACTTTAAAGAAAATTTAATTTAAAAATCTGGCTTATTTCCTTAATTATTTTTTTATAATTTTTTTTTTGTTATTTTTCTTGATTTTCCATTATCACCAGTGAAAAGTAAAAAAAAAAAAAAAAAACAAATTTTACTTCCCAAATACTCTAAATATTTACTCTTAATTTTACTTAGATGTTGTCATCTCGTACATATTTTTAATAATATTGAAAGGGGCAACTACCTCTCCCATATTTATCCATTGTGGGCTGGATACATATAAGATAAGATAATGCAAGGCCTTGGCATTAATTTACTTTCATCTTGCATCTTGACATATCATATATGATCTTATCATATTATCATATATATCAATGGTATATAGACCCACATGAGAAGTAACACACACTCACTGGAAAACTGGAGAAAGCCTAGATAGACATCTTAAGCAATAAAAATAGATTCATAGTCCAGAAATACTACCAAGAGTGAGGAACATGATTTAAATCATCTGATTTTTCTAGGCATAATCATGAGCAGAATGATTAACACAAACGATATAATTACAGGGATTTGGCAAATCCTACAGAAATAAATGAATGAAAAGGTAAATATATAAATCTACTGTTCTAAATAAACTACTTATTGCAGAACATGTAAGTTACCATTTTATGTTGGTTTTCATTCTAAATATTTATATAACCTGGATCAAAAAGATAAAATGGTCTGAAGTAGTCACTAATACAATACTTATCTTTAGAGCTATTTGAAATTATTGTGGCAAAAGAATCTCAATTGTAAGTGTGAGTATCACTTAAGGTGGAAAGAATCAGTGTTGAGTGAACACACTTAATAACTAGTTTTTAGCTTATACATATTGCTAACAATGTTGAGCCTTTATTTCCTTACTTGGAAAAGAATATCTACCACTACCACACTCAAAAGTTAATATAATGAGTACATAGACTAAGTTGGTCCTTATTTCAGGGTACAGTTTACCATAGGTAGCTGATATATATCACTCTTCTCCTTACTCTTCTATAATAGGAACACCAGGTGCTTCATTAAGTCTTCCACTAAGGATTATTCAGAATATAAAGTTTGTTGAGCCTCTTCCCAAACAAGAGCTTAATAAGTGATTATTAAACTTTCAATATATCATCTTACATGACTAGGAACACTATACAAAGGAAATTGAATATAAAATATATATAGATTTCACTAGCTTTAGTTTCTGATTGTCTTTTGTCATATAGAGTGGTTAACAATAATATTTGGGGATAGCATAAAAGGGTGTTCCCCCACTCATTTCTTTTTGGGAAGCAATGTTGTTATGCATACAGAAACATGGCAGCTGGTAAGACATGAAAATAAAATTCATTTATTTAATAACTAATTTGGCTGAGATTGATGTTTGTTACATGAACACATAGGTTGCAGTTTACTATATAGCATGGCAGTTTTACATTAATTTTTTATTTATTTTAACAGAAAACTGATATAGATAGGTAATCTATATCTCACAGGATGAGAAAGAGCAGAAACTAGTTTAGACAGAAAATCAAACCCTTCATTTATATGTGCCCCACAGAATCAATTATACTCACCTCACATGAGGTACCCAAAGTAGCCTGAGCTCTCATTCTCTCATTTATAATGTCACAAGAAAACACCAGTAGGCTGAGAATTCCACTGAGTGCAGCAAACATTTAGCACTTGGAGGAGGTTGAACAGATAATCATTTGTATCACTATGTTCATGAAGCCAGAATATTTTCCACCACTTCTATCATATCTCAGTAGAAGAACTTATAAGGCTTCTCATCTTATAAAACAGATATAAAAGAATATTTTCTCAGAAATGAAACTGTTGGCATATGTGCAAGGTATATGGAGAATAAAAATGAAAGATTAACCAGCTTGAGTTCTTACTCTTGACAATATGACTCACTAAAAAAACAGACACAGAAAAAAATATAAGTTGAATATAATTAACCAGAAGAAGACAACTGTAGATTTTTAAAATGCTGATTAGATTTTAATTTGTTCCAAGTTGAAAATAACTATATTGCTGGTGTTTTAAGGCACATAATGAGCAATTATATCACACATGATAGATTCAGCAGTAAAATATTATCAGTTAACAGCTGGAATTCATAAAAGCAAAGCACAGTGTGAACATGAAATTTTCTAGGATAAACCATCTGCTGAAAAAGACAATTATGCAAATTTAAAAATAAAGTTAAAATGTTATTTGCCTTATTTAATAGATCTTTAAAAAGATGATGATATTTAAAAATTAGTTGCAACCTTAATCAATTCTCTATATTAATCTGTTGGTTACAAAATATACAGTAAGGTGCCGCATATAAATAATGCTAATTTTTGTAAATCTAGTGAGTTTAGCTAAAGTTATTTGAAGATAAATTTTATAAAGTGGTAAATGTGTATTTCAATACACATTTGAATATAAATTGCAAAAACACCTTTTAAAGGTTTCAACAATTTACATTCCAAAATATATTACCATTTATACATGTCTTAAGATTTTTCTCCACACCCAATAGCTGCTACTCTGACTTTTGATTTTACTCTTTTCTAGAGAAAAGACATTATACTTATTATCATAATTGAACATCTTGACATAAATGTGACTATATTAACCATAATGCACTTTGCAAATATCTGTGTATATGTCTGTAATTTTCCTAAAACCAGTCTTTTCTATTTAGGCCAGGTATTCACATTTCATGTTGAACAAAGAATATCAACTATTGATACTGCAAAGTATATGTTTTATAAATAATTCTTTTTTGGGAGGGGTTAGCATTTTATTTTATTTTATTTTTTATTGGTTGTTCAAATCATTACAAAGCTCTTGACATATCATATTTCATATATTTGATTCAAGTGGGTTATGTTAATATGTATCTTAATTGGTTTTATATGCACTCAGCTTTTACTTCATTTAATAAAATCTCTTAATTCCTTCATTTTGATTTTTGAATTTGAACCTATCCTAATAATGGACTATAGTCTTATAAAAACTCATGTTTTTAATAATTTTATGATTTTATTTAAATTATTTAATTAAGTTCATTTTTATCATGGACTAATGTTATTAAGTAGTTTTATAACTATTTCTATGTTAGAAGTAGTTAGAATTCACTTTTTCTTTTCTTATAATTTGTCACATTATCCTAGCATTATATATTTACTATTCCTTTTTATGTTGGGCATTTAAAATAAAATGTGACTCATTTTGCAAAGATGAAAATAAGAGAAATAAATATTTAATTTTAACATTATTAGCATACTTAATAATCTAGAACAGAAATAAGCATATAGTTTGGAACATAAGAAAAAGAGAATATTAAATATATAATCCAATATAAATATTAGAATCATTTACAGCAAAAATAAAAATATTCTTAGTGGAAAAGAAAGTATGACTTTGTGAGACTAAGAAATCAAATTCCAAATAAAAATTTTGACTAAAATGTAAACAGCAATAATTCAAGGTAAGTTTGGGCATGGTAGCGTACATCTGTAATACCAGAGGCTCAGAAGGCTGGAGTAACAATATCACAGGTTCAAAGCCAGACTCAGCAACTTAGCAAGAACCAAAGCAAATTAGTGAAAACCTGTCTAAAAATAAAAAGATTAAAAAGGGCTGGAGATGTGGCTCAGTGGTTAAGCACCTCTGGGCGTAATCCCTGATACTACTAAAACTACTAATATTAATAATAAAAATAATTCACGGTGACTGTATGGCAAGAAATAGTTGCAAAATGGAACACAAAATCATGGATAAAATATGAGAATTGAAATAATAAATATTAGAATCATGAGAACAGGCACAGCAATCCGCAGAGTGGCAGAGCCACCCCCCGAGCTTGCAAGGTAGGCAGACCTGCGATCCACCGGCAGGTTAGGCCCAGCAACCTGCGAAGGGGCACAGCTGCCCCATGCGCCTGCTAGGTAGGGAGAACTGTGACCACCAACAGAACAGGCCCAGTGGCCGGCCAGACACATCGCCCCGGTTGGGGGAGGGCCAGAGCCGCCGGGCGCCTGCAAGGTAGTCAGACCTGCGACTCACCAGCAGATCAGTCCCAGCGACCCGCGGAGCAGCAGAGCCACCCCCCACGCCTGCAAGGTAGGTGCACCTGACACCCACCGGCAGGTCAGGCCCACCAACCGGAGGAGGGGCACAGCTGCCCCACGTGCTCGCTAGGTAGGCAGAACCGTGAACACCAACAGAAAAGGCCCAGCGGCCGGCCAGACACATTGCCTCGCCAGGCGCCTGCAAGGTAGGCAGACCTGCGTCTCACCAGGAGATCAGGCCCAGCGACCTGCGGAGAGGCAGAGCCACCCCCACGCCTGCAAGGTAGGTGGACTTGCGACCCACTGGCAGGTCAGGCCCAGCAACTCTCGGAGATGCACAGCTGCCCCACGCGCCTGCAAGGTAGGCGGAACCGTGACCACTGACAAAACAGGTCCAGTGGCCCGCCAGACACATCGCCCCTGTTGGGGGAGGGGCAGAGCCACCACCAGCACCTGCTAGGTAGACAGACCTGCAACCGACAGACAGAACAGGGCTAGCGGCCAGCGGATTGGCAGAGCCGCTGCTAATGCCTGCAAGGTAGGCGGACCTGCGACCACCGAAAGAACAGGCCCACCGAAAGTACAGGCCCAGCGGCCTGCAGCCGTGGTAGGCACATTGCTCCAATTGGAGGAGGGGCAGAACCACCGCCAATGCCTGCGAGGGAGACTTTGCAACTATCCAAGAGTAATATAAATATATAGGGGGAAAAATCAATAACACAACAGTTTCACCAAGCAGAAAAAAACGCGATCAGTATGAAAAGACAAGGAAAGAAAGAACCACAAGCAATGCAGGTCAACTCAACTTTAGAAGAGGTAATATCTGCAGCAGATGGGATGTCAGATAGAGAATTCAGGATATACATGCTTCAGATGATCTGGAGTCTCAAGGAAGACATTAGACAGCAAAATCAGACAATGAAAGACCACTTCGACCACTTCGACAATGAATTACATTAACAAACAAATCCAAGAAGCAAAAGATCAATTATACAGGGAGATAGAGGTTATCAAAAACAAACAAACATAAATCCTGGAAATGCAGGAAGCAATAAACCAACTTAAAAACTCAATTGAGAATACTACCAGCAGAGTAGAACACTTAGAAGATAGAACATCAGACAATGAAGACAAAGTATTTCAACTGGAGAAGAACATAGACAGCTCAGCAAAGCTGTTAAGAAACCATGAGCAGAACATTCAAGAAATATGGGATAACATAAAGAGACCAAACTTAAGAGTCATTGGGATACAGAAAGGTATAGAGGTCCAAACCAAAGGAATGAGCAATCTATTCAATGAAATAATATGAGAAAACTTCCCAGACTTGAAGAATGAGACAGAATCCCAAATCCTAGAAGCCTACAGGACGCCGAATGTGCAAAATCATAAGAGATCCACACCTAGACACATTATAATAAAGGTGCCCAACATACAGAATAAGGAGAGAATTTTAAAAGCTACAAGAGAAAGGAAGCAGATTACATTTAGGGGTAAACCAATCAGGATAACAGCTGATCTTTCAACACAGACTCTGAAAGCTAGAAGATCCTGGAATAACATATTTCAAACACTGAAAGAAAATGGATTCCAACCAAGAATTGTGTATCCAGCGAAATTAAGCTTCAGGATGGAAGATGAAATTAAAACCTTCCATGATAAACAAAAGTTAAAAGAATTTGCAGCTAGAAAACCATCTCTTCAAAACATCCTCGGCAAAATATTACAAGAAGAGGAAATGGAAAATATCAATGAAAACCAACAGCGGGAGGTAGTACAGTAAAGGGGGGGGAATAATCAACACGCATAAATCAAAGGCATTCCTGTATATCAGCGACAAATCCTCTGAAATGGAAATGAGGAAAATAACTCCATTCACAATATCCTTAAAATAAATAAAATACTTGGGAATCAACCTAACAAAAGAGGTGAAAGTCTTATACAATGAAAACTACAGAACCCAAAAGAGAGAAATAGAAGAAGATCTTAGAAGATGGAAAAATATACCCTGTTCATGGATAGGTAGAACTAACATCCTCAAAATGGTGATATTACCAAAAGTTCTCTATAGGTTTAATGCAATGCCAATCAAAATCCCAACGGCATTTCTTGTAGAAATAAAGAAAGCAATCATGAAATTCATATGGAAAAATAAAAGACCCAGAATAGCAAAAACAATACTAAGCAGGAAGTGTGAATCAGGTGGTATAGCTACACCAGACTTAAAATTATACTACAGAGCAATAGTAACAAAAACAGCATGGTACTGGTACCAAAACAGGCGGCTGGACCAATGGTAGAGAATAGAGGACACAGAAACCAAACAACAAAATTACAACTATCTTATATTTGATAAAGGGGCTAAAAGCATGCAATGAAGGAAGGATAGCATCTTCAACAAATGGTGTTGGGAAAACTGGAAATCCATATGCAACAAAATGAAACTGAATCCCTTTCTCTCGCCATGCACAAAAGTTAACTCAAAGTGGATCAAGGAACTTGATATCAAATCAGAGACATGGCGTCTGATAGAAGAAAAAGTTGGCTATGATCTACATACTGTGGGGTCGGGCTCCAAATTCCTCAATAGGACACCCATAGCACAAGAGTTAATAACTAGAATTAACAAATGGGACTTACTCAAACTAAAAAGTTTTTTTTCTCAGCAAAAGAAACAATAAGAGAGGTAAATAGGGAGCCTACGTCCTGGGAACACATCTTTACTCCTCACACTTCAGAGAGAGCCCTAATATCCAGAATATACAAAGAACTAAAAAAATTAGACAATAAGATAACAAATAACCCAATCAACAAATGGGCCAAGGACCTGAACAGACATTTCTCCGAGGAGGACATACAATCAATCAACAAGTACATGAAAAAATGCTCACCATCTCTAGCAGTCAGAGAAATGCAAATCAAAACCACCCTAAGATACCATCTCACTCCAGTAAGATTGGCAGCCATTAGGAAGTCAAACAACAACAAGTGCTGGTGAGGATGTGGGGAAAAGGGTACACTTGTACATTGCTGGTGGGACTGCAAATTGGTGTGGCCAATTTGGAAAGCAGTATGGAGATTTCTTGGAAAGCTCGGAATGGAACCACCATTTGATCCAGCTATTCCCCTACTCGGTCTATTCCCTAAAGACCTAAAAAGAGCACACTATAGGGACACTGCTACATCCATGTTCATAGCAGCACAATTCACAATAGCAAGACTGTGGAACCAACCTAGATGCCCTTCAATAGACGAATGGATAAAAAAAAATGTGGCATTTATACACAATGGAGTATTACTCTGCATTAAAAAATGACAAAATCATAGAATTTGGAGGGAAATGGATGGCATTAGAGAAGATTATGCTAAGTGAAGCTAGCCAATCCCTTAAAAACAAATGCCAAATGTCTTCTTTGATATAAGGAGAGTAACTAAGAACAGAGTAGGGACGAAGAGCATGAGAAGAAGATTAACATTAAACAGGGATGAGAGGTGGGAGGGAAAGGGAGAGAGAAGGGAAATTGCATGTAAATGGAAGGAGACCCTCAGAGGTATACAAAATTACATACAAGAGGAAGTGACGGGAAAGGGGGGAAAATATAAGGGGGAGAAATGAATTACAGTAGAGGGGGTAGAGAGAGAAGACGGGAGGGGAGGGGGGGAGGGGGGATAGTAGAGGATAGGAAAGGCAGCAGAATACAACAGATAACATTATGGCAATATGTAAATCAATGGATGTGCAACTGATGTGATTCTGCAATCTGTATACAGGGTAAAAATGGGAGTTCATATCCCACTTGAATCAAAGTGTGAAATATGATATATCAAGAACTATGTAATGTTTTGAACAACCAACAATAAAAATTAATTAAATAAATAAATAAATAAATAAATAAATATTAGAATCATGTTTATGGTGATGTTCAAATTTATATATATATATATATGTATATATATATATAATTATGCTATAATTAAAGAATATATATGTATAATTACATGTACTATTTAAAATATTATTCACAAAGAATTAAAAATATTTTTTTAAAAAAACTAAGGTAGCAGAAAATACAATCTTTATTTTTGATGTAATAAATTTAGGAATGAAAGTATTAAGAAATCACAAATTTTAGAAAGACAGAAAGAATCGTATTCATTAATTAGAACTCAACCTATAATTTCCAACCTTACCTAGTAGAGATTTTACACTTGGGATATAATTTGGGTTGTGAAGACTGGAGTGGGGGGTTCTAAAATCTAGAGATCAGGGGTAAGTATCCAGCATTGCCATTTTGACTGTTGAAATTATCACTAGAACACATCACCATCCACTCAGGAAAAAGTGTGCAAATTGTTTAATCACTGTGGAAAGTTGCACAAGTGCCCATCAATACAAAGGATACAAAACGGTTATTTTTGAGGATTAAGAAAATTAAGTTCCAAACAAAATCTAATAAGATGGCCAGAAAGCACAGAAGAAAAAACATGTCATAAAGTATACATTCAAAAATTATTTTAAGGTATGCATATAATATTTTTTTGGTTTCTGTATGATTTTAAAACATAGATAAATAATATTTTGCCAGTTCCTTCTACAAATCTAACATAGAAGTAATTAAAAAACTCAAAAGATATGAAGAAAAACTAAAAATGCAGAGTAAACTAACACAAATATTGATAAAAAATGTCAAATGAAATCTCAAACAATATTTGGAACATTAATACAGGAAATTATCAAGTTTAAACAAATCTCCACTTTAGAAATGAAAGCATGATTTTTATTATCTAATAGTATAAATAATCATAGTAATTAGATTAAGTAAAAAATAAATATGGGATTATCAATACAAGCTGAAAATGACTTGCAAAAAGATTACTTTATCTGGATGTGGTGGTGTTTGCCTGTAATCCAGAGACTAGGGAGGCTGAGGCAGGATTATCACAAATTCGACACCAACGTTGGCCAATTAAGGACGACTTAAGCAAATTAGTGAGACTCTGTCTCAAAATTTATAACAAAACAAAAAATGAAAAGGGCTTGAGATATAACTCAATATTAAAGTACCCCTTGGTTCAAACCCCAAAATCACATATAAAGAAACCCCATTATATTTATGTCTTTAAAGATTTTAAAGGTCATAATATGAAATATTCTATACATATGTATATCCAGGAGGAATAAAGAAGTGTTCTTATTACTAACTAAAGAGACCTAGATAAATAGTTTGATTTGCTATTCTGACAGAAAATATCAAATAAAAATTTATTATCATACTTACAGTAAATTAAGCTCAAGAATAAAAACAGCCATCGTAAATATTGGTGAAATTATAAATATTTTTAGATATTAAATTATTATTATTGTATTACAATATGTATGACAATTATAAAGATATTTCAATGACAAAATAAATTAAAGGCATCAAATCAATATTATATATACTTGGTATAAATATTGAGTTTGTATGAAAGAAAATTTAAGTTCAAATTAAACATCTATAGGAAACCAAAGGAAAAATATAAAGGGACTTTTAATAACATGTTATTTTATATAAATTGATATACTAATTGAGATAAATATAAAATATGTCTGTCTATATTTGTATCTAAGTATGTCTTTACTGTCTATATCTATAATTACAAGGTATTTTTACAATGTTTGATTGAATATGCATCAAGATCTTCTTTCATATTTATATGGAGGACAAATGTAGTGAACTGTTATAATCTTATGTCACCTTGGCTTCCATTTTGAACATGTTAGGTGTTCTCGTTTCAGAAGCAGGGTTCAGTCACCATTGATAAATATTCCAGTTTTCTACCTCCTTCTAGTTCCTCAATGTGGTTGATCCAGAATACCTGCCTTATACAACCATCTCCCATTGACAACTTCACTATGGGATACCCAGATAGGACCTATCCAAGTTGCTCCTCTGATGCATACATTCCACACAGACTGATCCTTCAGAACTCAAGCCAATGTGCTTTAAACTCACCAATCATAACTCCCTAAGTGAAAACAGTTTGGGTTACACCCAGGACCCCAGGAAAGATTTTGGTTCCACAACTTATCTCCCTCTCTCAGGTCGCCCTCCTGCTGGTTGACCTTGCATGTCCTGGGGAGTTCCTCCTTTCCCATTGTTCTGACAAGATACACTTCCCTCTACTCTCTGGGATCTGTAATTAAAAAAGCTGCTTCTTTTGTGTTGTGTGCTTTTTTTGTATTGCTTCCTCTGTGCCTCATCTGTTCAGCACACCTGAACTTAACTCTCCTCCCAGGTATCATCTCTTAGAGACTGACTATCTTGGTAGGAATAAACTGGACACAGGTAGACATAAACCATTAGCACTTCTTACAGTATACCCTAGTTTCCTGTGAAAACTTGGAACAGCAGGTCACAAGTCAGATGCGTAGAGATTATGTCCAGCAAGAGTTTTTTAAAAAAATTCTCAATGAAATTGTCCTATAAAAAGCTTCAGGCCCCTCCTTTGAGTCCCAATCAAGGCAGGGTTAGAACTTATGGTCACTCTCCAGAGAGATTCAGGACCAAACTGAAGAAATAAAAAACAACATAATAATTTGTATATCCTACTTTTATTAATATATTGGTGGCATTTTATTTCTCTAGACTATGTATTTTTTTTTGATTGTTGATATATTTTAGATAGAATTCCTTGTCTGATTTTCTCTTTGACTTGATATCTGCTTTAAGCATGCAGATGAATTTCTCTGGTACTACTGCCTGCAAATTTGTGGTGGTGTCTTCACTCATCCTTAGGTATTCCCCCTGGTGGGGAACACTTATGATGGGCAGAATAAGGCATCCAAATCTTGATTTCCCAATACAGGTTATTGAGTGACTTTTTAATTCTGATTTTTAAATAAACCCTATATTAGAGAATAAATTATATGGTTGTTTGAGTAAGATATATGGTCAAAAATCGCCTTATGCAGATGTTCTTTTTTGTGAATCAACATGTTACCCTCATCTACCACAGTCTCCTCTAAATCCTATTGTTTTGAGACATCTAGTAACACTTTGAGTATATTTATTCACCAATTAATTTGTCTTTGCTTCATCAAGTTTAATGCCTAATTGGGTTTCTGTTAGATTTTTGTGTTTAATATCTAAAAAAAAAAATCACAGGTTTTCTTAACACAGAACCACTTTTTTTTTCCAATTTGCATCATATCAAGTTAAAATTGTATGCTTATAGACTACGGAAAGTACAATTTTGATATAATAAATAATTCATTTCCCAGTATTTTTTTAACCATGCATACTTGTCACAGTCATTCTTTATATTTAATTAATAAAGTAAAGAGATAATGCATTACAAATTTCATGGTTTGTTTGTTCATTAAATGCAAAGAATAGTTTTAGCCAAAACAAGAGCTTAACAAAATCTTTAAAATATAATGTGATGGAATATTGTAAGACCACATGTTCTTCTCTAGTTTTGTACATAATTCTGTCATTGTGCTGTCATTATTTCCACAATAGTAATTTTCTCAAAATGTATATATTGTCATTTTTTCATCATTATCAGTAAATAAGTAATTGAAATTAAAAATTAATTTATCCAACATCATCTAGGAAAAGAAAATAGAAAGAATTCATATGTACTAATAAAATCAACCAGTGGATTATAGAGATAGTAATTGTGCATTTTGAAGACACATGTAACCTGTCAGAAAAATTATTTTGCTTTCTTATTTATGTCATTTGATATCTGTGCCAAAATCGGCTGCAGTCTGGCTGGGCATAATTCAGGAGCCACTTGTTAAAAGAAACAAACTTTATTTTTAGAACTACACACGCCAAACAAAACAGCTCCTCCGGAAAAAACCCTCAGAGCCCAACTGCCACCACCGGCTTCCCACAGCCACTCCCTCAACCACCAGCCTCTCCACCTCCTACAATCCTCCTGCTCTTGAAGCCGATTGGCTGGGTCGCATGGGTGGAACCTAAAAAGTCCCCCAATGAGCAGCTCCGTGGTCTCCTGGTCTGAAAGGGCAGGGAAACAGCCCAATGAGCATCACCACAGAGGAGCCAACCAGCTAGATGTTGCTGGGGCCGCTGTGAGCCAATCATCAGCTGGCAATCTGAAAGGGCGGGGAAACAGCTCAATGAGCATCACTGCAGAGGAGCCAATCAGCTAGATGTTGCTGGGGCCGCTGTGAGCCAATCATCAGCAGACAGTCTGAAAGTTTGCTGGGGCCCCTTAGGCTGTGGCTCTCAACAAAAATCAACAGGAATTTATTTTGTAAAATATTTAAACTAATGGATAATAGTATGGAAAATCAAAAGTCACCATTCTTCATGTTAAAACACCTGGGAAAAGTAGTTTATGTCCAGAGGGGAGAAAAGAAAATCAGTAAAACCAATGATTTAAAGTTGTTGATCTTCAATTGTAAATTGCACTTAACAAATGTTCTCTTGGGTAACCATCTGTGCTATTCTTTCCCATAGATGAACTACAGGGAAAGATTTCATGGTGGCAAGGGCTCTAAGATTGAAATTTAAACATGCCTTGTGCTTGGAACAGTGGCACACACCTGTAATCCTAGCAGGTCAGAAGTCTGAGGTAGAGGATTGTAAGTTCAAAGCCAGTTTCAGCAACCTAACCCTAACCCTAAGTAACTTAAAGACCCTATCTCACAATAAAAATAAATAAATAAATAAGGGCTGGAGATGAGACTCAGTGGTTAAATACCTGGGATCAATCCCTAGTACAAAAAAAAATCAATAAATAAATAAACAAAAAAATATCTTGTTTGAAAGACGAAAGTCCAGGAATTATTGATTAGATATTAGATAAAAGAAAATGCCAGGTATGCTATAATAATCAGCAATGGGTCTTAACACAATATTCAGATCAGTATTTGAATTTGTTTTTGAATTACAATGATAAATGGATCAAGTCTTGGCTTTTTAATAGAATAATCTTATTATGCTGAGATGTCTTTTCCTGTTTTTCCACAAGGAGATTACGAATTTGCAAAATTCAGCTTCTCTCATTTTATGCCCTTGCAAAGCCATAAGCTATTCAGTTCATCAATCAATGTCTCTAACTGCTTACTAGTTAGACACAATTTTGTAGTTGAAACTATCTTTCCCATTCCTAAATTATCACCTTTATTTATTTACTTTCTCACTGTCACTTCCTTATTGATCATGTCATAAAAATGAAAAGGTAAGTTTTGTTTTAGTCTATTTTCACCAAAATGTAATTATCTTTAAATTTCACAGTGTAAATAAGACCTAAGTGTAACTGAATGTATGGCTTATATTTTCATTATTTGACATTAGTTTCCTATACTCTCTCATTCACATAAATATGGACCTGTATCCATGCCCAAGTTTTCAAACATTAAAGCAAAAAACAGGAAGGTTGTAGGGTTAAAATTAGTAGTAGGGATTGAAGCTTAGTGGTTGACCTTACTTAACTTGAACAAGGACCTGGTTTCAACACCAAGGAGGAAAAAAATAGTAATTTTTAGAATGAATTTTTTCCCCGAAGATACAAAACAGATTTATTTAAAAAAGCAGACACACATTCAAGGGAGAATGTAGACCATCTCCAGAGGGAGAAAGCATTAGTAATAATTTAAGATAAAATTAGTATAAGAGCTTCCTATTACTGTATAACAAACTATCACAAACTTTGTGGATTAAAGCAAAGCAATTTTATTATCTTAGATTTCTGGACATCCAAATTCTCAAGTGGGTTGACAAAGTTAAAATCAAGTCATCAGAAGGGTTTCATGCCTTCTAAATGCTTTATCAGATAATATGTTTCTTTGATTTTACAGCATTTGCAGGCTACTTCCATTCCTTGAATTACATTCTCATTCCTTTATCTTAAAATCCAAAAATGTTGAACCGAATAGTCCTCAAGATGCCATCTCTTTTCTCCTCTGCCTCCCTCTTCCACTTAAAAGGAACTTTATGGTTACATTGGGCCTACCCATGCAGAACAACCTTCTCATCTTGAAGATAGTTGAGTAGCGAACTTCATTCCATATTTTCTTTTCAAGTCAAAACACAGTAATTTTAATATTTACCTTCCCTACTCTATCTTTTGGTGAAACATTGGGAGAAGAATAAAGAGCTTTTAAATCTTCAAAAACAGATTATGTCTGTATTTGATAGACAAAATAATAGCATCTCAAAATATCTGATAAAAAAAAATTTAGAGTTGGCAAACTTTATTTTCGCTCATGCTCTCAGAGTTACATCGTTGTATGGTCAGCCAAGCCCATTGCTCTTAGCTAAAGGTGAAGCAGAATACCATGGTGAAAGCATAGTAGAAGAGTGTAGTTCACCTCATGGAAGCAGGAAGTAGAGAGAGAGAGAGGGGGAGAGAGAAAAGGAAGTGTCACAGGGAAGATAAAACCTTCCATGGCATGTGACCCACCTCTTCCAGCCATATCTCATCAGCCCAGTTAACACCAGGCACGGTGGTCCTTTCAAATTCAGATGAACTGATTACATCAAAATTCTAATAATCTTTAACTGCACATTTGAATATTCCTGCAATAACAAATGAGCTTCTGAAGCACATCTCTTAGCTAATACATTAAGAGCTGCCTTCACCCCACATATAAATTACACAACCGAGTTTCTTAGTTTATTTGGGTTGCTATAACAAAATACCATAAGCCAATTTGTTTAAAACAATAAACACTTATTTTAGTTTTTACAGTGGGGAGTCTGGAAAACCAGTATTAAAACACTAGCAGATTCAGTATATGCTGAGAATCATTTTCTTGATTCAAAGATGGCACTTTTTGCAGAATCCTCACATGGTAGAAGGGCCCAAAGAACTCCGTGGACCTCTTTTTACAAAGACATCTATCATATTCCTGAGGGCTCCACTCTCTTGACTGAGTCACCTCCCCAAAGCTCTTAATACTATCACTTTTGGGATTAGGATTTTAGCATATGCATATCTAAAGGACACTTTCAGACCATAGTTGGAGGTTGATAGAATATTAGGAGTTTTCCTGCATCTCTCACAATGTTTACTTCTACTCTTCCTTTATCTTTATCATGATGCTCATTTCCTAGAGTTCTTAACCATCACCTGTATGTAACCAGTGGGGTTTCTGGAAAAAAAAATTACAAAAGGTGGATGTTTCCCAATTTCCGCAGCTGTCCTCATTTCATAGTCTGGCCAGCCATACATGACCTGTGGAAAACTTGTAAGTTATTCCTCCTATACTAATCATAAAAATGTGCATTTGCATGTCTCCTATGTAATCATGTCCTTCCTTATTTTTTTATCCCTGAAGGCCCCTGACTCTTCTATATTTTGACTCAGTTATTGGCACTCTGATGGGTAAAGAAATAAAGTCATGACTTAAAAGTTAAACTAGTTCTTCTTTTTCTTCTTTCTCTTCTTCTTTTTCTCCTTTTCCTTTTTTTTCTTTTTAAATAAGTTAAAGAGCAAAATTTCTTCCCAGATTTCTACCAGACAGAAAATAGATGATGTTGGTCTTTTTAATTTCAGCCTTTCTCTGTGAACTATAGTTATCTCTTTTTTCAGTTATAATTTGCATTTTAATAATGACTAATGAGACTGAGTCTTTTATTGTACATTTGAATTTTTCCCCCAACTTTTTATTTTTTTCATATTTTCTTCATGGATTTATAAATTGTTCTTTATACATTGCAGCTTGCATTTTTCACTCAATAGTATAAATAATGGGGAGAAGAAAATATTAGTGATCTTTTTTTTCTTTTTAATTACTGGCTTTATTTTCTTTTTTGTTTTCTCTGATTTAAGGATGATTTAAGGATGCTGATTCATAATAGTATTGGGGGTGGTGGCATGGGAGGATCAGATCAACTCTAGATAGGGCAAAGAGGAGGGAGGAGAAGGGAGGGGGTCCAAGGGTAGGAAAGATGGTGGAATGAGATGGACATCACAACCCTAAATACGTGTATGAAGACATGAATGGTGTGACTTTATTCTGTGTACAACCAGAGATATGAAAAATTGTGCTCAATATGTGTATCATGAATTGTAATGCATTGTGCTGTCATATAAAACAAATTAAAATTTTATACAGGAGCTTGCCACCAAGTTTGGCTCCTTATTCTAAATTCTTAGTGATATTCTTCTTGGTTATTATTTGGATACTTCATTATTTTGACTTTCACATATAGATATGCAACGTATCTCAATTTATTGAGTATGGAGTGAACTAGGGTTCATTATTTTATTTTTTAAATTTTTATTGGTGATCAAATGCACATAGCACAGAAATAACAACTCAACCATTTTAAAGTATATTATTCTGTTGCTTTGGTTTACTCACAATGGTTTACAACTAACACTACTATTGATACTACTATCTGATTCTAGAACAATTTATTTTGAAAAGCTCAAAATTTTAAATTTATTTTAATTGCTCATTAAGCTGTCTTTACCAATCTCCATGTCTTCTAAGCCCCAGCCAACACTCATCTGATTCCTAACTATTGGTTTGACAATTCTTGATATTTCATGTTAACAGGGTAAAATCATATGTGTCTTTCTTTTTTTTCCTTGCCTCTTTTACTTAGCAAACTCTCTTCAAAATTCACTCATATTATACCATGTATCAATACTATTTTCTTCATTATGGCTGAATTGTATTCTATCATGTAATTGTACCATATATTCTATCTCCATTCATGAGCTAATGGGCATTTGGGTTATTTTTACATCTCAACTATATGAACAATGATGCTACAAATATCAATGTACAAATTTTTGTTTGAACATCTACTTTCAATTATCTGATATTCCAAGATGCATATGCTAGTGTCAGTTTTCCATCACTGTGACAAAATATCTGAGAAAATTCAAAAGGAGCAAAGATATATTTTGGCTTACAATTTCAAAGGTTTCAGTCCATGGTTACTTGACTCCATTGCTTTTGATTCCTTAGTGAGTCAGAACATCATAACAGGAGGCACATGTTGAAATAAAGCTGCTTACCTCATGGCCAGGAAGCAGAGTGAGATGTGGGTGGATGTGTGAAGAGGCCAGGGTAATAATATATCTTTCAAGCATGTGACCCTTGGTCGCCATGATCAAGTGCTGGTGATAAATTTCCTCCTATTAATCCTTACCTCCTAAAGTTTCCATCACTTCCCAATAATACCACCAACTGGGAACCAAGAGATGTGCCTTTGGGGGACATTCCAGATCTAAACTATAACAGCATGGAATGAATGGGGTATATGGTTTTCTTTAACTTTTGATGAACAAATAAAGTTCTTGACAGCAATGGTACCACTTTATATTCACAACAGCCATTATGAATGCTCCAAATTCTCTACATCCTTGATGATGTGTTATTTTCTGGTAGTTCATTTATATTAAAAAAACTAGTGTATATGATGTGATATTTCACTGTAGTTCTGATTTTCACTCTCCTAAAAGTTAATGTTGGGTATTGGCCATTTGCATATTCTCTTTAGAGAGATGTCTGCTTAAATCCTTTGCTCATTTTTTAACTGGGTTGTTTGACTTGTAGTTATGTTTGAAGAAGTTATTTATTATTATTTGTAGATACAAGATTCTAATCAGATATACAATTTACAAATATTTTCTCGATTCTGGATGTTCTGTTTTCATTGTCTTGACAGTATCCATTGAGGCATAGAACATTTTAGCTTAGACAGAACTAATGTATATTTTAGTCTTATATATAAATAAAATATTTATACATATTATCTATATATTTGCCCTTTGTTACTTCCTTTTTTCATGTCAGATTTAGGAAACCATTTCAGGAGATAGACTTCTCGCAAGAAGAGTTCTGTTGACCCACTTACCAGAGAATATGATAAAATATATTTTTAAAATATGTAAAGCATCTTGAATGGTTGTAAGGGTAAACATGAAAAAGAAACATATATTAAGGGACAACTATGTTGGTTAAATGGTTAAAATGCAAGGATCTGGTATTTGAACCAAGATTCTCCTTTTCCCTTATACTCACTTTCCTCTCAAGACATCAATATTTCACATCCTGTTCCCAGCTACAAGTGGCCAAAGCTATATCTTGAGTGTGTTACAGTTGGGTGTTCCTTTCCCTACTTCATAGGGACTAGTGGGAGGAATGCCCTACCTTGGACATGTTATATTGGAATACTTGGGCCTTGGCCTCCTTTGCCATAGCTCATAAGCTAGTGATTTCACAGAGAGGTGAACAGAGAGAAATTCAGGATGCCAGGACCCCATAAAGCACTCAGATCATAAGATGTGGTGTCACTCAGATAGAAAGAAGGTGGCCATTGTTATCCATCTTCAGTTTCAGTGTCTGATTCAAATATTTGAGTGGAGAAGATTGACATAAAAAAAATAGCTCCTAATCCTGCCCCCTCACCCTGATACACATACATAGAACTGACTTTAAGCCTAAATGCTTTCTCAAGAATAATGGAAACTGTGAAGAAAACATCTGAGAGAAGGTTTAAGATACAAGATAAAGCATATGCTGGCTTGTTTTCAGGATAGAACTGGGAATATAACAGCCAAGGAAAATCTTTCTGGGTCAGAATAAAAAAAATATTAACCTTATTTTAAGTTAAATTAATGCTTTATTCCATGTCTGAAAACAAGAATAACATCCAACAAATTGTAGAGTTTAATTCTTGGATGTTAGAAAGCCCTGCCCAAACCATTGTAATCCCAAGGCAACCTTGGACAAGTGTCCAGCTATATCTCCCTGAGGAAAATCATGCACTGAACAGTGTGTAGTGGGAAAAGGAGAACAGGATTGATTCATTACAATTATTCTGTAAGTAACTAAAAAATTTATACTGAAACAAATAATATCAAGCTCTAGAAATGTGACAAAGGTAGCCATTTCTCAAAGTTGCTATATTACTTTAGGCCCAGTTAGCAACAACAGAATATAGGAAGCATGCAAAGAAAAGTATGGCCCATATACCAGTGAAAACCAAAACAACAACTACTAATGGGAGACCAAATGTTGAATTTATGACAAACAAGGCTTCAAAGTAGCTATTATAAACATATCCAAAAAATAAAAGAAATCATGATAAAGTAATAAATGAACATATGATAACACTATCACATCAAACAGGGAATATCAATATAGAGACAGAATAAGAGAAAGAAACAAATGGAAACTAGGGAATTGAAAGGAGGAATAACTGAAATTTAAAAATTTACTAAAAAGGCTAAATAGGAAATCTGAGAAAAAAATAAAGATAAAGATAGATCAACAAAAATTACATAAGCTAAAAAGAAAGAACTTTTAAAAAGAACCTCACAGAAATGTGGGATACCATTCAGCCTTCCAACATGTATGTAATAAAGAAAAAAGAGGAACAATCAGAAAAGAAACAAAAATGAAGAAACAATGACTGAAAACTTCCTGAATTTATTGACAGCAATACCCCCCAATTCAGGAACTTAAAGAAGAATAAATGCCAAATAATCCACAGACACATCACCGTAAAAATGCTGAACATCATCTTGGATTATTTATAATTAAGAGAGAAGCAGCATGTTAATTACTATTGTTTTAGTCAGCTTTTTCACTGCTGTAACTAAAAGGACCCAACTAGAACAACTGTAGAAGAGGAGAAGTTTATTTGGGGACTCATAATTTCAAATGTCTCAGTCCAAAGACAGCAGCTCCATTCTGCAGGTCTCAAGGTGAGGAAGAACATCATCGCAGAAGAGTAGGGCAGAGAGAAGCAGCTTGCATGACAACCAGAAGCCAGAAAGAGAGAGAGAGAGACCTCACCTGTCAGATAAAAATATATACCCCAAAGCCACGCCTCCAATGCCTGACCTGACTGCAATTACCATTCAATTAATCCCATCAGGTGTTTAATTTACTGATTGGGTTAAGGCTGTCACACTGTGATCATTTCCCCTCTGAACCTTCTGGCATTGTCTCACATGTGAGCTTTTGGGAGATGCCTCACATTCAAACCATAACAACTAGGAAACCTCAATAACGTAAAAATGAAGGAAGAAATACTAGAATAATATATTCAATATTTTCAAAGAATATAAACTGCCAACCAATGATCCTAAATCTAGTAAAGTTATCTTTCAAAACTGAAGGTAGAATGAAGATCAAGTACCAAAAAATAAAGGAAAACACTGATGTTGGTAATTATGAAATTATAAGAGACTGTAGAAATATTTATTTTCTGTGTTCTCATTGCTGGTGTATAAAACAATTGCATAAAATAATACTTATTTAGTTGTGGGCCTATAACATGTAGAAATGTGCTATATGTGTAATAGATTTGTCAATAATGTCACAAAGGAGATAGATGGAAGAAAGCTCTAGTAGACTCAGGTATCTACAAGAGTTTGTAAAGTAATAATTATTAAAATTCATTGTTGGCTTTTAATTGTGAATATAACTAATATGTGTGATAATAATATCTTAAAATGGAGGAAAATAGTTATATATAAGTAATATATCACTGAAATTATTATTAATTATAACCTGGTTTATATACTCTAAAGTCTATATGGTAAACCCAGAACAACCAAAAAAAAAAAAAAACCTCTCTATATATCTATATCATAAAATAATTTATTAAGAAATTAATATTCTATGTTGGAATATATTCACATAATGCAAAAGGAGGAGTAATGAAGAGAAATAAAAATAATTTGAGACTAATAAGAATGAAACAATCAAAAGGCACTTGTGATTGGAACTATAGGCAAGTGTCAATGATGTGGACGAATATTCTGAGAAATTCATTGTTAGGCCATTTCATCTTAATGTAAACGTCCTCAAGTGTAGTTACACAAACAATGTCATTGAGTGAAATAATCCTCTAGGAAGGCCAATGTATATGCAGTATGGCATTAACTGCAACGTTCTGTAGCTGATGACTATTACATATAACAACAAAAATGTGGTGTATTAAAATCCAATTAAGAGATAGATATTGTACTAAGAAACATGTTTTAACTGTAACTATAAACTGTTTATTGAGACAATCTGAGATTTAAAGGTGAAAATAGATTAAACATTAAAAGATGAAAAAATAATCATACAAGCAATAACTACAGAAAGCTTGAATCATCTACATATATCACACAGTATAGACTATGAAAAATGTCAATAGAGATTAAGAGGTCAATTCACCTGAAAGATTATATATATATATATATATATATATATATATATATATATATATATATATATATATATGTTACACACACACACACACACACCTCACATATGCTTGTTTGGGTTAAAGTGGGTCCCTAAAAAGATGTTCAATTCCTAACCTATAAAAATGAACTTTTTTGGAAACAGAACATTTGCAAATGATCAGTTAAGATGAATTCAAAATATGGATCCTAATACAATATCCCTGGTACGCTTATAAAAAGAAAAAATTTGGATACCAAAAGACACATACAGAGAGAGCACCTGTAAATATGAAGGCAGAGATGAGGCAAAGCATTATAAAGATTACTAGCAAAGAAAAAGGAAAGAGGTATGAAACAGAATTTCCCTCAGGGTCCCTTAAGGAACAATCCCCATTGACACCTTGATCCCAGACTTCCACCTTACAGAACCAAGACAATAACGTTATATTGTTTCAGTCATCTAGTTTGTGTTACTCTCTTATGGCAGCTCTAGCAAAGTCATACATAAATCTAATTAACAGAGAACACCAACAGGAAGCCAAAACTTACATAAGAGCAAAATCAACATAACAGCAGAATAGACAGCTGCAATCTTTCATTTCCCCTCAGAAACATCAAAAACACAAGCAGAAACTGTCAGAAGCAACTTTGTCAAGTCTCTGGAAAACAGTTAAAAGAATTATAGCAACCAAGTGAAAGCAGATTCAAGAAAAGACAGCCTGGCAATTGAAGAAATTTGAATTTATTTCTTACTTTCCTTTATCGCAAACTTCCACAGCATGGCAGCAGTCTTGAAATGGCAGAAGCTTATATTACTAGTGTGGGACTCTGTCATTATGCCAAAGGAAGCAAAGCAGATGTTAATGACTAATTATTGCATCTGCCTGTTTAATTGGCCTGGGGCTACATAAAGGATGGATCTAAGGTATTCCCCTTCTAAATCTCAGGTCTAAAAAGGGATAGGCATAATTATGCAAGAATTAACAACCTACAGATTCTTGGGGTAAATTACTGCTATTGAAAGGAAAAGTAGACCATTTAGAAAATAGGAAGAAAACATAGAAGACAGCCTTGGGAAATTAAGACATTTAAGAGCACCCATGTATATAGCAGATTTAAACAGTTATAGCATGCATAGGTCAAGACAAATATTCACAAATTCTATAAGATATTATTGTTTTTATCTTGGACTGATGCATATACTCTGTAAAAGCATAATATAATGTTAAAAGATGCCCACCACAGAGCCAGGGCAATAGACTTGCAGATATATTTAATTTCATTTTAAAAAATTCATTATATTTGTTTATTTTTCCTTTTGTTTTTGTTCTGTGTGGTTGTTTAGTTTTTGGCATACAAGGAATCTCTTCTCTGTCATAACTTTAGCTGAGAGTAAGTAAAAGGAACAGGAATTCAGGGATCACATTATAAAGAATATAGTTATAAAAAGCAATTTGGAGAAGTCCACTAAGCAACTGGACTTTTACAATAACATAAATAAATTGTATAAATTCAGAAAGTATAAGAGAAAGAATGTGATTTGATATTTAGACTTACCACATTATATTCAACAAATACTGGTTTTCATGAAAAATCAAAAGACATGCAAAGAATAAAGTATGGATCACTCAAAGGGACAAAATAATTTGACAGTATCTATCCCTGAGGAGCTCAGATATCAATTTTATCAGACAAATACCCTAAGACCATTGTCTTAAATATGCTTCAAGAGGTAATGGAATGCATAGACAAAGAAATAAAGGAATCTGAAAAATAAATTATGAAAATATCAAAAATGAGAAATTACTCAAAAGAATGAAACTAATATTCTGAGCTAAAACTACAATGATGGAATACAAAATTTCACTTTTTAAATCATGAAATGTGATGAGAAGACAATAAAAAATATTAAGTCTAAAAAACAAAGAAAAATAATGAAGAAAAATGGACAGATCATGAGACTTGTGGGACACCATCAAACTGACCAATACAACTATTGTTGAGATACATAAATTATGTTGTTCAGAACTGCTAATTCCTTTCAGTCTTCTTCCCTTTTTGTTCTCTCTTTGCTTCTGGTTGCCGTCTCCCTCCTTCCTCCTTTCTTGGCCTGTCTCTCAGTTTCTCTCTTCATCTCTTTGATTTCCTCAATTACTAAGAGATGCAAAAATTCCCTCACTATGTTAGTAGATATGATTCTCTCTCTCCTTAGCTCTTAGTTGGAATTGATCCCTAACCCAAGGAAAATAGATGACCCAAATGCAAGGCTTACATATGAAATTCCACATCCTGCTTTATTCTGGTCTTCAACTTCTTTACTGTGTCATTAGCTCTATGATGCTTTCAAGAACATTCTGTAAAACTTGTTCAACTTCCTTTAATGAAATTTTTATTTTGCATTATCTACTCCATATTGCAAATATGGGAATTTTTGACATAAAAGTTATTAAATTGATTATTTGTGAAAGAATTTGTTGAACCATTTAGCAAATGTATGAATTCTCAAACTGTAATTGGGGAGCTCAGCATACATTAATAGTAATGACTTAATTCCTATCCTCACAGGAATTGTGTAACAGAATACAGAAACAAATGAACAAAGAACAGATATTGTATACTCAACAGAGCATAGTAAGGGGATAAGGAATGATCAAACCTGCCTTTTTTGTGTTTGATCATTTTTATTTTATACAGAAAATAAAGGGAATCATTGAGAATAGGTCTTAAAGAAATCAGAAATCAGCCATATAAAGAATCACCCCAAATGATAAAAGATAGACTGAAAAATGTATGACTCAAACTTTTTTGAAATGTGAAAATGTGAATGTGGTTAGCCAATGCAGCAGAGTAAAAGATATGTCAGAAAGAGGTCTTGGAAACAAACCATGCTGGTGAACAACATGTAGGCTTGTTTAATTAGAATGTTATTTTGAATTAATTTTAAATAGGATAAGGCTGTGTTAGGCGATTTTACCTAGTGAAAACATGGTCGTGTTTATGCTTTACAGGGATTCATCTATTATATTGTGAAGAATAGATTGAAGGGGTAAAGAAACGAACCACAGAAATAAGTTAGGAGACTTGTAATCCAGAGGGAAAAAGGTGGTTTGAATACTAATAGTGTGGGTGGTTAGAAATGGTTATACCAGGGCTGGGGATAAAGTTCAGATGGTAGAGTGCTTGCCTTGCATGCACAAGGCCCTGGATTCAAATCCCCAGCACAGGAAAAAAAAGAAAGAAAGAAAGACAGAAAGAAAGAGATGGCTACACCACCTGTACATTTTAATGGAAGAGCCAGTCCTAACTGCAGATAAATTGCATGAGTGAAGTTAGAGAAATGGAGAATGGATAGAGTTGAAGAAGATAATGCTATGTGAATTTAGCCAATGCCCCCCAAAACAAATTCTGAATGCTTTCTCTGATATAAGGTGACTAACTCCTAGTAGGGAGGATGTGAGAAATAGATGAACTCTAGATAGGGCAGAGGAGTGGGAGAGGTGGAGGGGAAGGGAGGGAAAGGGAGGGGGCAGGGGGTTAGCAATGATGATGGAATATGATGGACATAATTATCCAAAGTACATGTATGAAGACATGAATTGAACATACTTTATATACAGAGATATGAAAAATTGTGCTCTATGTGTAATATTAATTGTAATGCACTCTGCTATCATGTATTTAAAAAATAAAATCAACTAAAAAAAAAAGAAAAATAAATGGAGAATTTGAAAATGACTCCAAGCTCTGGAAGATGGCTTTTTGCCACACTAGTGATCCAGTTGTTTTGTCATTGGGTGTACAAAGACTTCTCGGGGAGGGAACATCAGCTTAGAACAAATGGAGCCCTTGGTTTATATGATGGAAAATAAATTCAGCCTGAGCCAGTCTGAAACACAGACAAAGGTTTATTTAGAAAAGCAGAGACACAGAACAGAATCTGCACTATCTTGGGAATGAAAAGCTTTGTGGGTAGAGCAAGGAAGACCATTCAAGGAAAAATATAGGGAGAGAGAGAGCAATCCTCTGATGTGGGGTATTAATTTTTATAGAGGGACAATTGCTAGGTCCTGGAGTCAGAATGGAGTTGCACATTTTCCCCTGAGCTTGTGTATTGCCCTCATATTACATTTTGCAAATAAGGGCCTAAGTAAAGATTATGTTTCTCAGCAATTGCAATGATTCATGGGCACCTTTTGCATTCCAGTGGTTCTTGGGCAACTTCTTTTGTGACTATGTCTGTCTCTATAAATATCCTCCTATCCCTAAGGCTCAGACATAATTCATGATTACAAAATTAAATCACAAATGTGATTCTGGAGACAGAATGAATGCAATAGCATTCTGATTTTGACTGACTTATCAGTTCCCATTTTAGTCCAAGGTTCATTTATTTTAAAGCTCAGGCAAGAAACCATACTATCTTTTCTAATAATTGTGTACACACCTAATTTCTTCTATTAAATATTCCTATTAAATATTCTTCTACTAAATATCTCTATAGAGTTTATATGTAACTGTATCTTTCTGTTGCAATCATTATGATTACAAAAGTGACTCCATCTATCCCACCTTATAAATCTCTAGGGAAGATTACCTGATCTGGTTAGATTTAAAGACAGACTATCCAGATGTTTTAATAGGAGTTAAGGAATAGGAGCTGGGCATGGTGGTGCATGCCTGTGATCCCAGCAGCTCAAGAGGCTGAGGCAGGAGGATCACAAGTTCAAAGTCAGCCTCAGCAACTTAATTAGGGCCTGAGGAACTCAGTAAGACCCAGTGTCTAATAAAATATAAAAAAGGGCTGGGATGTGGCTTGGTAATTAAATGTCCATGGGTCCAATCCCTGGTACCAATAAAAAAAATAATAAATAAATAAATAAGAATAAGTCACCTGATATGCAGGGGTTCTTGAAAGTACAGGTTGGATCAACCCAGTCTCTTACCATTGTGCTATATGTTCACAGCATGAAAAACACCAGAACTGTGGCTGCTTTCAACAACACTGAAGATTATAAAGACAGGAACATGAAAGAATTAGTAACCATTGGAAGCCTTTATATTCTCTGCTCAAGTCTTGGTCAGAAAACAGATTTTCTCTTCCATTCTTAATGGAACTCTTAGCCATCTCAATAAGTGGACCATAACTAAGTTATATATAGAGAAATGAATCTGGAGACTGCTAAATAATAATAGGAATTCCCTGTCATATAATGCCTGAGCCAAAAATTAGCTCTATGTTTAGTAATGAATAAAATAGAAGGCTTTAAAAAAACTGAATTCCCAATAACACTGAGTCCCTTAAGTGCAAAACAAGATGTCCTGATGTAACAGAAGTCTTTTCTGGCTTGAGAGTATTTTTGCCTTGCCAGACTCTGTTATTTCTCATGTACCCTCTCTCCTGACCTTAATAGCTCCCAAATAGTGTCAAAGATCTCTATATTCAAAATAGGTCTATTACATGGTCAAGACTAAAATGAGTAATCTTAGCACACTAAGCACATTTTTTTCCCTAATTTACAAAAAATATAGTTATGTTACAGAATGGATTTGGAGGATATTCAACCTGGAAGGGAGAAAAATAATTTTTAGTCAGGGATAAAGTACTCTTTTCCCTAAAAGATAGGAATAAAATGCAGAATCACAACACAGAAAGAATTTCATGAATGATTATCCACATCATGACCTTAAAATATGCAAAGATAATGGTTCCTAGCAAATTCACAATAAACCTTCCTACTTGTTTTGTCCAGAGAAGAATGAGATGGTTTTGGAAGAATCAGTGAATTGACATTAGTTGGTTTATTTGGTGTTTCTAATTACTACCCCACTGTATTCATTTTGCTAGAACAAATTAGCACGGATTTGGCATTTGTTATTCAGTTATTAATATGGTTATTGATTTTTTTCTCTAAACTTGTATTGCTCAATGTGGTAGATAATAGTCATGTGGCTATTCAAATGTAAATTAATGTTTTATTAATTATTATTTTTTCTTTTTAATGCACTGAATGGCTCATTATAAATTATGGGCTATATTAGCAGGGATTTTCTATCCAAAGAACACCAGAGGTTGCTTAGTTAAGAGGCTGTTTCACGGACCTTGGAATTACCATTAACTCTTGACATATTTTCTTCAAATAAAATATGCATGAGTATTGTTCTAAAATAAACACCCTAGGATTTATTTAAGGATTCATGTTGAAAATCCATACTCTTTAACTTTTTGAAATATTAGCTTCCCAGGAGTAAAACTCAAACTTCTAAAATGTCTTATGACAATTCAATGCCAGGTATTCAAAACTGAAATGTTATACAACCACTCTCATAATTGCCTGAAGAGAAAAGGGGATTGATTTCTTGTTTTTTCTCTGTACTACATTTTTTATTGGTGCATTATAGTTTTAAATAGTGATGGTATTTGCTGTTACATATTGGAACATTCACACAATGTAACAGTATAATTTAGCCAGTATCACTACCCAGCACTTATCCCCTTCTCCCCTGCCCCTGCTCCAGACTCTTTGTCCCTTTCCTTTATTCTACTGATCATCCTTTTCTTTCTTCTTCTTCTTTTTTAACTGGTTCTTTTTAGTTACACATAACATTAGGATTCATTTTGACATAATTATAAAAATCATGAAATACAAATAGTTCTTATTTAGTATCCAGTATTTTACCTTTTCCTCTCCTCCTTCTTCCCCCTGTTCCCTTCTCTCTATTCTATTGATCTTTCTGCTATTTTGAGTTTTTCTTATATATTTTTAAATTAGTGTCTTGTGGATTTCATGACGGTAAAATTCACTGGGGTATACTCATATATGTACATAGGAAATTAAGGTCAGGTTCATTCCACTGAATTCCCATACCCTATCCCTTCTTCCTTCCCAGTATTTCTAGTCATGCAATTGTTAGAAGAAGATGTAGTCCCAAGACTCCAATTCTATTTTTTTTTTTTTGTATCCTCCCGCTGTATTTTAGAATAGCTTCCACATGGTAGAAAAAACATCTGACCTTTGAATTTCTGGGACTGTCTTATTTCACTTAGCATGATAATCTCCAGTTTCATACATTTACCTGAAAACACCATAATATCATTCTTCTTTAGGGCTAAGTATATATACCACTATGTCTATATACCACTGGCATTTCCTTAATTGCTTTAACTTTCATATTTTTTTGAGCAGTGTCGGTTTAGTTATTTTGCTCATTTATTGATTCAGTTTTCATTATTGTTATTTATTTGGTGTTGAGTTTTTTGAGTTCTTATTATATCCTGGATATTAATGCTCAGTCTGAGGAACAAGTGGACAAGACATTCTCCCATTTTATTAGTTCTCACTTCACAATCTTAATTGTACCCTTGGTTATAAAAAAAAGCATTTAAATAATGTCATCCCACTTGCTGATTTTTTTTAACTACTTGCTTTTTTAGGAGTACTATAAAAGAAGTCAGTTCCTGTGCCAACATTTTGGAATTTTAGGACTACATTTTCTTTTAGGAGTTGCAGATTAATTCTTAGATATTTGATCCACTTTGAGATGAGTTTTGTGCAGGATGAGAGATATAGGTTAAATTTTATTCTACCTACACATGGATTTCCAGTTTTCCTAGCACTATTTCTTTTAAAAAGCTATTTATTCTCTAGTACATATTTTTGGGATCTTATACAGTACTAGAGAAGTGTATTTATATGTTTTTTTTTTCTCTGTGTCTTCTATTCTACTCCATTGGTCTTCATGAGTATTTTGGTTTCAATGTCATGCTGTTTTAGTTACTATAACACTGTAGTATAATTTTCAGTTTGGTATTATGAGTTTCCCACTTCACTTTAATTGCTGAGGATTGCTTTGCCTATTCTGTATTTCTTATTTTTCCAGATAAATTTCATGATTCTTTTTTCTATTTCGATGAAGAAAGTCATTGTAACCTTGGTGGGAACTGCTTTGAATATGTATAGTGCTTTTGGTAGTATGGCCATTTTGACAATATGAATTCTGCCTATGCAAGAAAATGGGAGGTCTTTCCATCTTCTAAAATCTTCTTCAATGTCTTTCTTTGTTGTTCTATAGTTTTCATTGTAGAAGTTCTTCAACTCTTTTGTTGGATTTTTATTTTATTTTTGAGGCTATTGTGCATGGGAAAGTTTCCTAATTTCTTTTTAAGCAGATTTATAGTTGGTGGGAAAGAATGCAATTGATGTATGAGTGTGGATCTTCCATCTTGCTACTCTGCTAAATTCATTTGTGAACTATTGAAGTCTTTGGGAGTTTTCTAGGTCTTCTAAACATACGATCATGTTGTCAACCAACAGATACAATTTGAGCTCCTCTTTTCCTATTTGTTTCTCTTTAATTTTCTTGTTTTATCTGATTGCTCTGACTGGAGTTTCAAGGACTATGTTTAATAGGAGTGGTCAAAGTGGGTATCCTTGTCTTCTTCCTGTTTTTAGAGGAAATGCTTTCAGTTTTTCTCCATTCAGTATAATGTTGACCTTGGGTTTGTCATGTATTGCCTTTACAATGTTGAAGTAAGTTCCTTCTATCCCTAGTTTTTCTCCTGTTTTAAAAACGAATGGGTGCTGGACCTTGTCAAATGCTTTCTCTGCATCAATTGAAAAAAAATCATGTGATTCTGGTCATTAACTCTACTTATGTGGTGAATTACATTTATTGATTTCTGTATGTTGAATCCATTTGATCATGGTGCACTATCTTTTTAATATGTTTTAATATGTGGTTTGCCAACATTTTATTAAGAATTTTTGCATCTATATTTATCAAGGATATTGATCTGAAGTTTTCTTTCCATGTCTTTGTCTTGTTTTGTTAACAGTGTGATACTGGCTTTATAAAATGAGTTTGAAAAGGTTTTCTCCTTTTCTCTTAGTTTCATGGAATAATTTGAGGAGTATTGGTACTAGTTCTTCTTTAAATGTCTGGTGAGAATATATCTAGTCCTGAGTTTTTCTTTCTTGAAAGGTGTTCTATTGCTGCTTCAGCTTCATTAATTGATGTTGATCTGCTTAAGTTTATATATCCTATGGTTCAACTTGGGTGGGTCATATCTCTCTAGGAATTTAGTATCTTCAAGTTTTATAAATTTTCAAAATAGTTTATGTTGATCCTCTATCTATAGTGACATTTCTTTTTTCATCTGTAATTTTGCTCATTTGATATTTTTCTTCTTTTTGATTAGTTTGCCTAGGATTTATTATTTTGTTTACCCTTTCAGAAACTAACTCTTGTTTTATTGATCTTTTGTAATTTTCCCCAAAATTTCACTGATTTCAGCTCTGATTTTAATTATTTTCCATCTTTTATTGATTTTGGTGTTGGTTTATTTTTCTGTTTTCTGGGTCCTTGAGATGTAATGTCAGATTATTTAATTGTCCTCTTTCTATTATTTTTAATCTATGAGCTTAATGTTATGAACTTTCTTCTTAGAACATCCTACATATTGAGAGATTTTGATATCACTATTATTTATTTCTAAGAAATTTTATATTTCTCCCCTTATTTCTTCTGCTATCTATTCTTTATTCAAAAGCATGTTATTTAATCTACAGGTATTACAGTTGTTTCTGTATTTTTTTATATTGTTATTGATTTGTGATTTCATTCCATTACTATCTGCTAGAATTTGCAATTCTATCTTTTTAAAATTTGCTAAGATTTCCTTTGTGATTAAAACTATGGTCTCTTTTAGAAATGTTCCATGTGCTTCAGAGAGGAAAGTAAGATCAGTTATTGGTGGATGAAATGTCCTATAGATGTCATTTAGGTCCACATTATCAATTCTGTATGTTTTTCCTCATCTTTTCACCTTCAGTCCATGGATGTCTTTGCCTATGAGGTGAGTCTCTTGCAGACAGCATATTGTTTGGTAATGTTTTTTAATACAATCTGTCAATATATGTTTTTGAAAAGTTTATACTAATTACATTCAGTGTTGAGAGAGTTTTTCATTTCCTGATCTTCTGAATTATTTCTGATTGTTATATCACACTCGATTCTCCTTTAGTTGACTATTCTAGTGTAATCCCTCCCTATGCTGGTTTTCATTTTTATTTTTCATTTCTTCTTCATGAAATATTTTCTTGATTATGTTTTGTAGTGAAAGTTTTCTAATTGTGAATTCTTTTAGCTTCTGCTTATGATGGAAGGTTTTTATTTTATATTTCATCTCCAATTTTGCAGCTTAATTTTGCTGGGTATTGTATTCTTGGTTGGCACCCATTTTCTCTTAGTGTTTGGTATATGTATTCCAAGCCCTCTTGGCTTTTAGAGTATAGGTTGAGAAATACAGATTGTTTTGCTTATAAATGTGATCACTTTTCTCTTCACATTTTTAAAATTCTATTCTTATACTATATCTCAGGCTTTTTCATAATAATATGTCTTAGAGTGGATCAATTGTGATTTTATATATTTGGAGTCTTAAGTGCCTCCTGTATTTGAGTTTCTGGCTCACTTTTAAGGTTTGGAAATTTTTCTGATATTATTTTATCAAAATATTTTGCATCTATTTACCATGTATTTTAAAGACTTTATCTATCCCAATACATCTTAAATTTGGCCATTTAGTGTTATCCCATATTCTTGAATATTCTGTGCAAGGTGTCTTAACTTCTTTTCTTTATAGTCAACTTTATTTTAAAATTTATATTGTCTAAAGTTCTGAAAATCTATCAACAAAGTGGTCTAATATATTGGGAATCCTTTGCATTAAATTTTAAATTTGATTTATTGAGTCTTTCATTTCAAATATTCAGTTCCTTTTCAGAATCTTTCTATATTGAAGTATTTTTCACTTCCTGTATTTTATCTCTGATTTCACTCTTTACATTGTCTTGTAGCTCATAGAACATTTTAATTATGAACTTCTAAAATCTTTCTCAGTCATTTCCTCTACTGTGGTGTCATTGTTGTTGAAACTGGGCTTTGGGAAATGGTTTGTGTCCTTAAATGTACCCATCTATAGGTATAGTTTTCACTTCCTCTTTTAAACAAAAGACTACTTTGTGCACTTCTTTCTTTCATCTTTTCTTTATGTATCCATTTAGGTTGTATTTCGGAGACTTTGCCTAAACCAATGCATCTTAAAGCACCAGTAGAATGGTCATTGCCAAAGAGCCCTTGGTTGGGAGATATCAGATAATAATAACCTCTGTTGATCTCAATATCAGCATCAATTTAAGAGAAGCCACTGAGACCTATTTACAATAATAACTTTAGATACATGGTTTGTTCTATTCAAACTTGTAAGAAGCAAAAACTTGTTGTTATTGTTCACAGTTCCTCAAATCCTGGAAAAATTTCTAATAACCTTTTCTCATTTGGCTTTTCCTTCTCTGCCTCCTTTGTGTGTTATGAGTAGATATAGATTTCCTGTCTAGCTTCCTTATGCCATCTTTTTCAAACAGGGTAATATTTTTAAAGATAAAAAATAATATGTATGAAATGAATATGTAATAAAAATATAGAATGTTATTTCTGTTTTTATTTTACTGAGAGAAACAGCAAGATGTTATAATGAAAAAGAGAATTAAAACACATGCACATACACCCACACAAACCACAGAGATGAACTCTGAGAATGTATACTAAATAAAAAAAAGTAATTCAGCAAAACACAAATAGTGTGTAATTAAGATTCATAGCAACAGAAAATAGAATGGTGGTTGTCAAAGCTTGGGCAGGGCAAGAATGAGCAGTGGCAGTTTTGTGGATATGGAGTTTCCATTTTTTTAATATGTAAGAGTTCTGCTTGTGTAACAATATGAATGTACTTAACATCATTATTTGCACACTTAAAATGCTTAAGATTGTAAATTTGTTGGGTATATTTTACCACAATTAACAACAACAACAACAAAGCACACATGCATACACACAGGTAGGCAATCAAGGATAATGAAAGAAATTTACACATACAGAGATAATTGAAAAATAGTTCCAAGACATTAAAAGTGCATGCTACATCAGAAGGAGGTAATTTGAAAGGTAGTATTTGGCTTGAATTAACACTCTTTTTCTTAAAGGGCCAGATAGTACCTCATTTGGGGCTTGTGGTCCATAAAGCCTCTATTACAACTACCCAGCAAAACACTGACAGTGTGTTCATGGACATCTGTGAATCTCTAAGGCTTAAAAGAGCTTCACACAGCACTCCATAAAAGCAAAAGGGAAAAAAATATTGCCATGACACTCCAATCTGTACCATGACTCAGTGTAAACCACAAAGTCAAAGGGTTGAGGCTGTTATCTGCCCACCCAGCCACAGAAGCTTACAAACTCCTTTTTTCTCTTCACATGTCACTTACCGCTTTTTCCTTCTCCCCAAGAACAGATTTTTCACAGTACAGCTTACATCATCTAAATAGTACAGCTTACATCATCTAAATTTATGTATTCACCTTTGAGTGCAATCATGGTCAAGCATAGCTTGAACCAGACCACCTCCCACTCTATCCTAATAGACCACAATAGATTGTGGTGCATGTGGTATGCTTCTAAACCAGAAACTCAAGGCACTTGAAGGGAACCTGAAAACATGTAAGTAAACCTCAACTTGGAACAAACTGCCCTCTGCTATTTTTTATAATATCAGGGTTCACCTTACTGTAGCTTTCAGGACAGTCTCACTCACAGACTCCAAATTCAGACTAGTCTTGAGGTCTCTTTCATTTATTTATTTATTTTAGTCTAGGTGTTCTCAATGACAATACCATTGAAATTTGAGACAGACAACCCTTGGTGGTGTGTGGATCAATTTGGATCATTTCTGTTCTCTACCCACTGGACTACATGCCAGCATACTACCATCCCAGTGTGTCAACAAAAAAGTATTTTCAGTCACGAACAAATTGTTTCTGTGGGCATTGTCTCCACTTGTGGAGGACTATGGATGTACAGTTGTACGCCAACCCCAAGGCTGACCTTGCAAACAGCTCTTCAATCTATCCACAATCTCCTCTCCCAGTTCCTGGAAGGTACATTCAGAGTACCACCTATTTGCAGAAAAAAATAAATTAGGTGGAATCTTAAAATTTCAGAATCATTTGGATTCTGAATTAATCCATGACAAGAAATATGTACATGTGTACATGTGTATTTATACAGACATATATATACACAGCAGTAGCCAAAGAATCCAACTAAGGATCAATCCTTTCACATATCTACTTTGATCAAGGTATCAGTCTCTTCTGATATCTTAAGCATCTTAGAAGGGTTTTTGAATACACACAAATAAGAACTGTTAAAATTACTACAAATTACTGATGTTGTCAACATGCATGAGTACTGCAGTTTCGCCTCCTGGGGAATGGAACCAACTGAAAACACTGTTCCCAGAGATTCTTCCTTTTGGGTCAGTACCTTAGGCAAGGGCTCATCCATGATAATCATATGAGGAAGCATCTTGCTTTTCAAGAGTGACAACTATAATGACAGCTTCAACATGTCCAAAAAAATTATAAAATGTCTCAAGTTTTTATCCCCTGAATGTTTACTTCAGAGTTAGCACACCTGACCATTGACATTATCTGCTATATTTATTTGTCTGCCTCTTTATTAAAAGTTAACCTTCATGAGATACCTTATTCAGCATTTGGTTCTATGTGTTCACTGCTGAACCAAGAAAGCACTTCAGAATGTCCATTCAGTGCATGGTGACACTGTTGTCCCATTATTGCAACATTGTTTTCTAATCAAAGAAAAAAGCTGTACCAAATAATTTTACTGTTTTTAAATATAGAATAGGGAAAACTATGCCTTCTGTGGAAATAAAAGATACATTTTCCCTAAAGAACACTCTGGAATTATCCTCAATTGGGCCACAAACATCAATGGGGAGGGGCATCTATGAGGGCCATTTATCAAATACTTAAGAACTACAAACTCATTTTTAGGTGTGGTGTGGTTTCCACTCTAAGGATGAGGAAAAGTAGTTCCAGGAGAAAAGGAAAGGGGTGAAAATAGAGGCACATCTTCATTTATGAGTAGATTGCATAGAAAGACCTAAAGAAGCCAAAATTCTATACCTACAGGCCTCTAGAAAAACAAATACTTGATGTGCTTTGGCTTGTTGGAAGATGGGAGAGATGTATGGAAATGAATGTGGACAACATCTAAGAGCTGAGATTGGTCTGCAGCTGACAGAGAGCAAAGCATTGGGACCTCTGTGCTACTTCCATAAGGAAATGGCTTCTGCCACACCCAGAAGAGCCTGGAAGAGAACCACAAGCCTCTAGAAGAGATTATGGCTTGCCTGACATCTTCATTTCTATTTCATGATGTCCTGAGAGCCCTATGGTAACAACTGTCTCACACAAAGAACTACACAAAAGCAGGAGTTGTCAGCTGCTACTTTTGCACTCTGTTAGAAAAGAAAAAAAGCACAGCAATAACAAAAACAAACATGGACCCAATCATTTCTGCAAAATATTTTTGAAGTAGAGAGTATAACTTTGCCAAAAATTCGGGACAGTTCATGGCTAAGAACTACTTGAATGAACCCCCAACAAATATGAGTCAGGTTCACCTCTTCTGTTTGGTACCCAGGCAGCTGAAAACTAAATGTCTGCCAAGGCTTACTTACTTGGTTAATCCCCCGTCCATGCTTACCATAAATCCTGCTATTGACTTCCACTAATTTATAATATCATAGAAACAATCAATACCAATGAACATTGTTTTTCCAACTTTTTCAGAAATAATTATATTCAGAACAGAAATATGGACAAAACTTAATTATTCAATTAAAAAGTAGACTTTTAAACTTCACTATGCACAAATAGAAGAGAAGTTAATGAAATTCCTACATACCTGTCTCCACCATCAAGAAAGCTCCTCCCATCTTGCAAATCATCTGCTAGGCAACCTTTGTGGCCACAGTAAGAAATGACCAGGTTCTGTCCATGGGATGTACTACCACACACTGGATTCAAGTCAGGCAGTGAACACATAAGTGTATTTTTAAAAATTTCATCACACCTGTTTTTCCCACCATTGGACAGTATGCAAACCACCTGGAAAGTAAGCAGACATTAATATCTTTAAGACCCAGTAATGATAAGAGAATTGAAAACCATCTCAAGGTGGAACACTGACAAACTAGTGTCTATTAAGTAACTATTGGAGTCTAAGAAAGCAGACGGTGTAGAATCACATTTCATCCCATAACTATGAGGGGGTGAAAAAAAAAGGTTATAGGATTGACTATTTGGCAATGTGCAACCAATGGTAAAGTGTGCAAAATCCTTTGTTTCAATGACTCAATTTCTAGGAAGTTAGTGTGAAGTTAACCAGGATAGTTTGAAAGTTTTGACAGAAGGATATCAGGATTAGGACAGTCACCATTTGCAGGATGACCTTTCTATGTAGGGCACATGCTAAATATTTTACTTGACCCAATTTATTCTTTTAGAGACCCACTAATAAGTACTATTGTCCCCATTTTAATTCTGGGCAAACAATCTTGGGAGTTCACAGAAACCACCTGACTTACAAGATGCTGAACATTGCACATGACCTCTGGCAGGACACTAAGCAGTTAGGAAGAGGGGCTCCCACTTGGTCTGTTCCTGATTTAATGAAAAAGAAAAAAAAACACATTTTTTTCCCATAAGGATACGTACAGGAAGGTTTGGGAAACATATTTTCTTATAAGATTATAAACTTAATTATATATTAAGTGAATTTTCTTCCTTTTACTAGAAAGGATGTAAAATTTTAACTATATTGTATAAATTGATCAAGATTAATAATTTTTCTGCTAATCATCACATTAGTTAAACATCATTCTTTTTTTTAGAAAAGTTAGCTTTTTCAGGTTTTAAATTACTGGCACACAGTAGCTTGTGATGTGTTTTTAAAGTTTCATAAGAATGAATTCTACTTGACTCTCATATTCTTTTTCTCTTCCATCTTGACAATGTCAAATGCAATATTTTCAAATAACTAGCCTTCAATTTGTTGTTTTCCTCTTGTTTGCGGTACTGAGGATCAAACCCAGAAGGTTATACTAGAGCCTCAACCTCAGCCTTTTGTATTTTAAGACAGGGTCTTGCGAATTGCCCTGGTGGCCTACAGAGTTGTGATGCATAGCACTTTCATGCTCTTTCAGTTTGAAGTTGTCTTTCCATTGGGTAGTTTGAAGTAATCTCTAATATAGCTGTTCCTTGGAAGCCACCTAAGATTGCAGTTTTTTTAATAGCCTGGCCCCATTGCCTCCTGAGAAGACAGAGCCAAGCTGGATCAAAGTACAAGACTGTGGGTGTTTAAGGCTCAACCCAATTTACAACCAGTAAAGAATCAAGGGCTAGGATAAGAGAGAATAGGGACTCAGTGAAACGATCTCAGCAAGTGAGCCTGTGATTTCCCAAGGTACCTCCCAATCCCAGTACATGTGGCTGGGAGAATTTAAAGAAAGTGACACACCTCCTAGAGGAAGAAGTAGAGAAATTGAAGACCAGGACCTATCAAGAAAAGGCTGTTCAAGTTACATTTTGAACATTCACCACATAGAACTAACCAGATTAATTACACTGAGTGCTGAAGGTGACATTTGGCAACAGGAATTTTTAAGCTGATTGTGGATGTAAACAATGGTAGGTACAACTATTTTGGAAAACTGATTAATAGTATCTAATGACCTTGAACATTCTACTCCAAGGTGTATCCCCAACAAAAACACATAAATGCGTGCAGAGCAGACATGTGCACAAGAGGATCTATAGTGGACCTATGAGTAATTTCAAGACTAGAAACATCCCAAATGTACACCTACAATGGAACATGTTAAATTTACTACAATAAAATACTAAGCAAAACAGGAAAGTGAATTCACTAAGGCTATGCCCAAAATTGAATTCAAAGATTGAGCAAAAGACAAAAAAGGCTCTGCAAATATGATTCTGAATAGGGAAAATTAAAAAAAAAAAACCAAGCATGACTAAGTTATGGTGACAGAAATGGGGGTAATATTTTATTTGCAGGATAGTGACTGAGAGAAACAAACTAAACAAGTACAATTAAAGACAAATAGCCACCAAGCTCAAAGTTGATAAGGCTGGTAGGTGGCACCCTTGGGTTGGCACTCTGGTCAGAATAGCATTCACTGAGCACATGTGACTTTCTAGAAAGGACTTCCACTTGACCAGCAGGCAAGTCTGTACAGTGCTGAGGGACAGTGTAAGTTTCCTTCCCTCCAGGAATCATGGGTCAAACATGCATGATACTGATCAATGAATGAGAAGGGCAGTCAGGGCCATGAGATTTACCATGGTGACTCAAACCCCTACTATGTGCCAGACATTGCACTAAGTCCCCTTTGGAGATGATCCCACTTAATTCCCACAATAACCTTGAAAGGGAGGAATTATTTGAAAAAGGATTCTCTGATAGATCCAATTTAACACTTCTTGGAGGAAATTGGCCAAGGTCAGATCATGGCTTTTATTATTAGAAAACATGGATAGATATTACCCTAGACCACTCCCTATTCTTAACTCTGCAACCCATCTCCTAACTCCAGAAGGTGTTAATGCTTTGCTGGTTTGTTTATCTCCAGAGACAGAATGTCCTATATGCTGTTACCAAGTCCCCACTTTGAAATAGGTAAACTGAGTTTCACAGAAGGCAAGTCATCCTCAGGTCTGAGTCAATAGGGCTGAGCATTATTTTTCATATTGCTATAATTTTTATACTTTGTGCAAAAGTTCAACAAAACCATGTATATCCTATACATCTTCCCCAAATGTTTGTGTTTTTGCCCATTTGCTTTATGTTTTCTGATTTTTTCCCCTAAACCATTTTGAGAATCAGCTAAGACCTATGCACCTTTAACTCTGAATTACATTTTATTTCCTAAAATAAGAATAGTCTCTTACACAACATGAATATCACTGTTTAATGAGAAGATTAATATTGGTAGAGACATTAGCATGATCTCATCTCTTGACTTTTTTCATATATCACCATTTGACACCTAGTTCCAATACTGTACTTTACACTAAAATAATTACAAGGAAGATAAAAGCAAAATAAAAGAAAGAAGAAATAAGAAAGTAAAAGGAATGAGAAGAAGAGGAATAGCGAATTGCACCATGTATTTGATTGTCATGACTTTTGAGTGTCTGCTCATCTGGAAGAGTCCTCTGACTCACATTTGTTGGGTGTTGTGACAGCTTTGAAGAGCACAGGCTGATTATTTGGTAGAATGTTTATCAATGTAGATTCCTCACACAGGATTTCTGCTATGCACAATTTTGTTTTAAATTTTTGGTACTGAGCATTGAACCCAGAGGCACTTAACTATTGGCCCATATCCCCAGACCTTTCTATATTTTACTTAGTGACAGAGTCTCATTGGGTTGCTCAGGGCCTTCCTCATTTGCTGAGTCTAGCTTTGAACTTGTGATTTTTCCGCCTCTGCCTCCCATGCTGCTGGCATTACAGTCATGCCTCTCATTCAGTGCATTGTATCAGGAGGAATGGTCAGCACTGTTATTTGCTCAGTGAGCTTTGACCCTACTATTCAGGTGGTGCTGCATGCTCCTCCACTACAAAGTGATTATTTTTTTCGCTGTGTAATTATGAATCTTGTGGGTATATATTGGAACTATAAGAACACAAGTCTTGGGACTTTTAACCCTGACATTTTGAGTGCAAAATCCAGCACATCTGCTACATTCACCATTTCCCTCTATACCTGGCATTTTTTCAGGATTCACCTGGCATTGAGCCAAGTGCCTTAATGTATCATTTTTTTTTATCTCTCACTAATTTCCTGAGGGATGGATGTCCCATCTATCATATTTGGCTTCCCACCTATGTCAAACAAATATATTCAGGATCCAGATGAGTTAGTTAATCACTCCATGCTAAAAGAATTCTGAGAAAGGTCACCCCCAGTTCCCCCCAGTTCCATCAGCCATAGAACTGAAACCGGCAGCTGAAGTGGTTCTCAGAGATTTTTAAGGAGCAGATGTCCTGGTATAATCCAAAGAAAACTCCTGCCAGACATGTGAACCAACAGTGGGAAACCCATGTGTGTGCAGCTCAGACAGGGCCTAAATGGACTGCTGCAATGGCTTTTATAAGACTTAATATTCCCCTTACTGGAGCCACATTACTATCAATAATAAACTGCAGCGTCTGTAGTGTTGATCTTTAAAGTTAATTCTATTGCTATTAGCTTCTCTGCCCAACTATCAAAAAAGAATAAAAACTCATTCTAACTGCAATATTCTCCTCTATGATGGTTGGTGTTCTTTCTTTCTTTATTAGCAATTTCCTGCTTGTCACTGAACTATCTGGAAGATTTTCATATGTTTGAATGATGGTGTTCAATTGATGTTGTTCAGTTTTCTATTTCTTCCTCTCACTATTGAAATCTCTCTCTCTCTCTCTCTCTCTCTCTCTCTCTCTCTCTCTCTCTCCTACTTATGGCTGCCCAACTTCCACAGTGTACCATCCCAGCAGGCAGAAATGTCTTTCTTTATTAAAATCATCTCCTTGGAGGCATTGGGAGGAGAGAGAGAGAGAGAGAGAGAGAGAGAGAGAGAGAGAGAGAGAGAGAGAAATCACTACTTCCAGTTAACAGGGAACCTCCAATACTCAATCTCACTTCATTTGATGTGTAGTCTCTGAGGAACTGAAGTCACAACAGAAGTTTTTAGAAAATCAACAAATAAGAAAAATACAGGTGAATTTTCTGCTTGCACATGGGTGACCCTCTAGAGAGACAGCATAATCTGTGTAAAGGACAGGTATCCCTGAGTCTCCCTCAGGAGACTTCTTAAAGAGCAGCAACTTTGCTCTCAGTAATACCAGTGGATACAGTTTTGTTTTCCCATTTTCTGTATTTGAGAACCAGAAAAATTGGCTGGATGTGTTTCACACGCACATTGCATGCAAAACAAATATATTAGACACCAGAATAAAGTTTGATGTGGTGGATGGTCACACATCAAGCCTTTCTGGAATTAGTTCTGACTGAGTGAGGACCAAATTCATCTTCCCATCTCACACTGACTCTGGAGCCTGTATTGCTGCCTGTATAAAGGCAGGCTGGGTTGTTCCCGCTCTTTCTCCTTTCTCCTCTGTCCCAGAGCATAGAGATGGATTTTCTTATATTATATTTTCTTATGTATGAAACCACTGTACTTAATTTTATAACACCCAGATCTCAGTGGGCCACTGACTTTACAGCTTCCTTCAGTTGATCTGCTGGCTTTGGACTTATGAACAACGTGAATCCTAAAAGGTAGAAAACTAGGCAAGAGACTGTTTTCCTGTCTCAGGAATCTTGTCCCATCTCTAGCAGTTATAATGGCAATGTCTATTAGTGTTCAAAGAAGCACAGTATCAGTGACAATTAACTGACTGGATGGAATTTGACACACTGCCAAAACTGCACAGGACTCACACCCTCTGTCTTCTTCCTAAGGTGCTGGACTTGTGTGTATCTACATCTGAATGAGGTGAGAAATATGTTATTCAGGCAAGAATAAAAGATGTGTTTAGGAAGAGTTTTAATTTGGTCTGAGTCTTTTAGTATTTTCAAGATCTTTTCTCCACATCCTGCCCCCACCCAAGTATAAAAGAAACACATATTTGTTCCAGAAAACATGAAAAAAGCAGATTCTCTGTTAGGGGGTCTGACTGTTAAGAAAGATAAGCCACATCCAACTGGTTTAAGCAAAATTTAATTTATTCAATGCATAACCTATATGTCTCAGAATTGGAAGGAGTTATTGCAAACTAGGTTTAGAAAGTGAAAATGAATCTTAGAAGCCATAGGAGGTGATGGAGCTGGAGCCTTAGCTACAGTGGGAGGAGTTTCTGCTCAGCTTCTGTCTTCTGTGGCCCATAGCTTGGAACTCTTCTTTTTTTGCATCCTTAACTCATCAGGAGGTGGAATCTTGTGAGAGGGTATCTGACTGGCTGGACTGAGGGCATATAATTATTTCCTGCTTATTTATATTTCTTAATTCCTGTAGAGAAAGGAAGACAACTGAAATTACCTGGTCACGCATGCATAAGGTAAGGACTTGCAATCAAATTTGGGTGTGGCATCCACACTCCTTGAGGATACCCATGAGTCATGATTTTTACCTCCAGGTATTTAGGCTATTAACATAGGTCACTCTAACACTGAGCCAGAGCTCGTTTGCACAACCAATGGATGATGGCACAGTAAAGGTTATGTGTCTTCTGAAGGCACTGTTCTTTTTCTTTGATCTCTTTTGTTACCCACTCTTGAAGAAGTAGCTGTACTCTTACAAGATGTTCCAGCCAGATGTGAAGAAGCCCATGGCAGAATAAACTGGGGCCTCTTCCAGCAAGGACCTACCAGCTGTGTGAGAGTCATCACTGTGGAAATACATGCCCCAGCCCCAGCCAAGTTTCCACATGAGACTTCAGCCCCAGTGGCACCAAAGCTGCAGCCTCATGAAAGGCTCTGAGTAAGAACCTCTGCTGAGCCCCTCCCAGAAAATCTACCCACAAACATTGTGAGACAAAGTAAATATGTACTATTGCTTTAAGAAGCTGAATTTGGGAATGAGCTATTACCCAGCAAAATTTAACAAATATATTATCCCACCCAGACCCCTGGAGAGCCTTTTAACTGTCTGTTGGGGGAGCTATTGTTCATGTCCCCACCTGTCATCTTCCCCAGAGAACAGTTCATAGTGATGTACACTGTCTCCCCTGGAGGTATTTGGGAACATGTCCGTCTTTATCTCCCACTCCCTGGCATGACATGCAGCCACATCTTAGGTATTTAGTCCAAACATCTCTCTCCTTTATCTCTAAGAGGAAATGGCCCTGTGGTGCAGATCATACTCCAGAGCTCCCCAAAGAACAGGTGAGGTGACACTGCTCTTGAAAGCACACCTTTTCTTTTTCTCTCTTTCTGTTTTAGTCAGCTTTGGTGTCACTGTGTTAAAAATAGTCAACAAGTGCAATTGTAGAGGAGTAAAAGTTTATTTAGTCTGGTGGTATCTGAGGACTAAGTCCATAGATGCCTGACTCCATTGATCTGGGCTCAAGGTGAGGCAGCACATCATGGCGGAATGGCCCACCAGAGTAAAGGTGCTCAGCTCATGGGGAGGTCAACAGAGGGAGGAGGAGAGATGGTGAGAGAGAGGAGAAGAGAGAGATGGAGAGAGAAAGAAACCCACTGGAAGAAGAACCCTTCCAGAACATGCCCCAAAGACCCACCTCCTTTAGCCATGCCCACCTGCATATAGCTACTACCCAGTCACTCCATTCAAACTTAAATATACTAATTAGGTTATAGCTCTCATAATCCAAATATTTTATCTCTGAACATTTCTGCGTGAACAAGAGTTTTTTGGGGACACTTCATACAGAAACCATAATATCTCCTATTTTGCTTTCTTCACTCACTGCTTGAGAACATATCCTCAGTACATAACTTCCCATCTCTGGTTCTGTTTATAGAAAACCTAAGATAGAATGTAGCTAGGAAGAAACAACAAATGCTGTAAAATAATACCATGGATAGGGTTGATTAAACAATAAAACTTATTTCTCATGGTTCTGGAAGGTGGGAAATCCCAAATTAAAGTGTCAGCATGGTTAAATTCTGATGAGTGTTTTTTCCTGGCATGTAGATGACCTCCTTCTCACTGTCTTCTCATCTCAGAGAAAGAGGGCAAGAAAGCTATCTGGGGTCTTATAACTGTCATGACCTAATTACATTTCAAAGACATTGCTTCCTAATATCATTGCATCAGGTGTTATGATTCCAACATATAAATTTTGGAACAACACACACTTTAATTTCATAGTAAATGACAGGCAGTCAAGCACAATGTTTAACCAATGCAGCCCACCCTTTTGCGAGCTTGAATATATACATATATATATATCATACATATTTATACTTTTCAATGTGTTCTTCCCAAATAACCACATTTTCCTGTCCCAACAGAGACAGCCACCTTCTCCCTGAAGGGAAATAATCCATATCTTGTCAATGAATGCAATTAGCCACAAATGCATATACTTCCTGGGTCTTGTTTAGTCTTCTATTCTTTTGTGATCCTGTTTCAATACCTTGTAGCTTATAAAATGATAAATGTAACCACACTCATCTACCATTGTCAGCAAAAGAGAAGAGAGAGAGAGGATCAGCATTATTTAAAATATTTAATATTGTGACTAGAAAAATTGGAACAATAATACCTGATCTTGCTGGGAGCATCAATCGGGCACATGTATATTGATGCATTCATTTAACAAGTAGTTTTAGATCATCTACCAAGAGCCAGCACTGGGGCCAGAAGCTCTGGAGACACAACAGTATATGAAGCAAAAATAGTTCCTGCCCACTTGGACCTTCTATTAAGTGAAGTTGAACATAAGTAACAAATCACAATCCTGAGGAAGGTTTCCAACAGATACACTGTCAGCTCTTCTCCTGTCCTGGTTGCCTTCCTGATGCTTAGCTTTCTCCTACTTTCAGCCTTCCAGAATTCAGAGACTGTAAGGTGCCTTTTGTGACTGTCAAAGTCATTCTGAAGAGAGAGTCACATCCCAGTGCTAAGCAGCAAATGGAGGGAAGAGTTCAGTTTTCTCCACAGAGCATCAAGTTGGCACCATATTGGCTGAGTCTTGTTGACATTTTTCCATGACTGTAGGTTTATGGAAAAATGTTAAGCCCTATCAGGAGGCAGAGAGAAAGGCTTTTATCCTATGCCTGACTGTAAATCCCATTGCTCCATGGGAAACCCCCACCCACTTAAATGTGCACAAACTTTCATTTCAACCACTTTGCAAGGTGGTTGAAGCCTAGCAGGCAGCAGGTCCATATCTGACTGGGAAGAGCATTAGGAGAACACAAAAGAAAGAGAAAAATAAAGTAATGTATTTTGCCAATGAACTTGTAGACCCTGAATTTCATGCAAAGGGGAAAGTTTAAAACAATGCATTTTGGTGGAATTTCTGTAGCACGCACCTCACCTCCCCAGCATGCTTTCTCCCTAATGCCCATTCTCATTGCCATCTCTACCCTTTACTACCTGGACCCTCTTGGCTGTCTTTGTCCTCCTCTTGGACCCACCAATCATCTGGACCCACCAGTCTTAAGGCCTAGGCATGACATATATATACCATGTGTAAACACCACTCAACATTAACAGCACCATCTAATGAGAATCAGTGTCACAAGGGTAAGCTTCAAAGTGGCTTAGGGATAGAAGTGCCTGGAATAAAAGCTGACTTGATGTCCCAATTAACACATTTCATAATTCTATTTCCTGTCCTTGCAGGTTTGCAGTCACCTCCCTCTAATTTCTGTGAGAGACAGAGATGGGGTTGATAGAGAGGAAGGAACTTAGTAATGTGATAGTTTTGTGGATGACTTGATACACAGGCTTGAATTGGGCACATTAGGCAAATTAGGGAATGAAGGAGGAAGACAAAACAGACAGAAAGACAGTAGGAGACAATGTCATCCCAAGTAATAGTATTAATATAGACTGAGGCTTGGCTTCTGAGGGTGGCTGGAAAAATTGAGAGCAGAAAAACACCAGCCACATTGTCTTTTATTTCAGGGTGGAAGAGAGAAACTATTGCCAGACACTTTCTTCTCTGCTGGGGACAATCCAGCTATGAGGCTGCTCAATAAGATAACAGGATGGCCTCCATCTTGGCCCAATCTGTTTGTTGACTGTAGTGAAGGTCTTTGATGGAAATAAAGTTAAATACACAGAGAACCCAGGAAAGGTCAGCTTGGAAGATGTGGTGGTCTCTGAGAGTGTTCAAAGAACTTTGAAACGTCTCTATGGACTGGGCAGCCTGAAAGCCCACCCTAGGATGGCTTCTTCCAGGGCTGCCTAGCCCCATCTTATTCACACAGGCAAGTGCTTGCAGAGGGCAAAGCAGGCCCTGCTGAACCCATTGGCACACACTGATTTTCAGAGGCCAGGTCCATGGGAAACAGAAGACCCCCCTCCGCCTGAGCCATCTCTGGCTTCATTTCCCTTCCTCCACTTTTTCTCCAGCTTGTTTCTGTCCTCTGTTCAGCTTACACACACTTGTTTACTGATCTTTCCAAGCCATGAAACCCATCTGATCCCTTCTCACTTAAATATCTGTCATGGATTCCCAGTCCTAAGTCTGGTCACCAGACCTGTCATAACCAGAAGAGCTTCCTCTGGAGCCCTGCCATCTTCCCCGCACATCTGAGACTTCCACCCAAGCCCAGGTCCCCCCAGTCTGCCAGTTCCTTTGCTTCTACATGGATGCATACCTGCTGTGGTACTGGGCCTTCCTTTGGCTTAGGTCTCCCCCACTCCTTTGTTTTTTTCCAGTGGGCTCTCTGTCTACCCAGGTCAAGTCAAAGTTCAAGAGGCTCCTTGCTTAAGCTTTTCCAGGCATTAAAGTTGCCTTTGCATGTTCCTGAGGACCTCTGTTTGAATCTCTGCATTCTCACAGTTCTCACTGATTTGCAAACATTTTAGTGTGTCTGGTTTTCTTAGGACTGCAGCTCCCAGAAGACAGAGAGAGGAGAGGATAAGTGGCTTCAGTTTCTGAATATCTGCAGTGTCTCACATAACATAGACCTTCAACCAATGAGCAGAGAAGAAAGAGAGCGAGAGAGTAAGAGACAGAGGAAAGAGTGTGCAGGAAGAAGGGGAAACATCTATAGCATTGTTATTTGTGTCACAATGCTATTGTCATTTAACATGGATAGCCAGTTAAAGACAAGATGGGCCGAGTTCACTTTAGAACTTACTCAATGTACAGATCTTATCCAGGTTACACGATGTATCTAGTGACTGAGAGCTAACCTAGGCTTTGGAGATCCAGATCTCCAAAAGTTTAATCCCATTGAAGTCACTGCCACTGGTGAGTTCATGTGAGTTTCACCTCTATTGTCAGCAAAATGGCAGGAAGGTATTGAGGATTCAACAAGGCAAAGTACTTGAAGGACTTTTCCCAGAGCCTGGTACATAGCATATGATCATTAAAAACTAACAGACTGGTCTCAGCCTGGGAAAGCTGCCATTATTACAGATCCCCCATGGATGGCCTCTTACAAGCCTCTCCTGCCCAGATTCTTCCCCATGATCTAAACTTCTCATTCTCTTTGCTGCCTGGATAGACATGTCATGGAATGACTAATAGCCACTGGCATCTTGGTGATCAGGAAACATTGTCACTGTCACACAAATATCCACCAAAGCACCTTGGCTATATCATTGTCTTAGAAGCAGAAAACTTAGCAAGGATCCATAGATCTGAAAGCAGGAGGCTCAGTTCTTCCACTGTGATCTGTCAGCCTGGAGAACCCAGTATGGGTACTGAACCCATGCAGAGGGGCTTCCCATCAAGATAAATCTGTGTTTTCCCCTCATGTTTGTAGGGTGTGGTGTCCCTTCCTGGAGCAGCAGTGCCTCCTCCCAAGCCAGATGGTGCCTGTCTGTGTAAATGTTGGCACAGCAGCCCAAGAAACTTGGTGGCATTTCCAGGTCCATTTGTTAAGACCTTCTTTGGAGTTGGGGAAGAAGGTGTACTGGTTTTCTCTTGATCACAGAAATACAACAGGAAGTCCAGAGATATTAGACCAGTGTCACTCTTGCAGGCTGTGCAGATCCAGTTCAGGACAAAAGACATATTCCCCTGCACTCATGGTGTCAGAGAGATATTTTCAGCTCCAGCCCTCTTCAGGCACTGGCTTCCACTGAAGTGTCCCCTCTGCACAAGGCTACATCTTCTTCCAAAACAACAGGCCTCCAAAGACTGGTAAAGCCTGGTAATAATATCACAGACCCTGGCCACAATCAGAGTTTTGGCCCATCTTCAGAGTCCTCACAGGGTTGGCTGATGGCTTTGTTAAGGTTCATCACAGCCCAGTCTCTCTCACTATGATACTTGCTTTTTGGGGGGGTCCTGCTGTTAGGTACAGAAGGCAGGGTCTCATGCATATGGAAAGCACTCAACCATTAAGTGACATCCTCAGCCTCCAGCCCCAATCCTTTTCCTCCCTCCCATCCCACTAAATGTCCTGAACATTGTCCATCCCAGAAGTTGATTCCTGGGGAATCTGCAACCTCCAGCCCATACCAGGAGGAAGGGACCAAGGTGAGGCTAGAACACAAGAGCCAACACTCTTGATGATGACATCTATGGTCTATTTCTATGGTGTTTGGCGCTGAATCAGGATCTGGAAATGAAGTCCTTCACAGATTACCCTGTACTCCATGTCTTCCATGTTTGAAAGGTGCCAGGTACCAGGCTTATAATTACTGACAGGAGTGCTAACCTTACTTCAGGAAGAGAGGACAGGAAGTTTGAGAAGCAGCTATTGAGCACCAAGTCAATCTAGGGGAACACAAAAGCCTTGCTAGTGGCAGGGGTGGTTGAATCAGGACCAGAGAGAGTGAGGACAAGTTAGTCAGGCAAAACAAGGCAGGGGGAGAGAAAGGCTTGTTCCAAGAGCTAGAGGCATGATAGGTTGGAGCATTTGGATAGTCAGAAAAGTTCTGTATCCTCTCTGTGGGATGTGGCTTTCAAAGACACTCACAGTTGATGACTTCCTCTTTAACACACTCACTGCTCCACCCAAGGAGTGGTGGGCTACATCTTCTGGCACTTTGGGTCAAGTGGCTTCCTGGGCAACAGAATGTAGCAGAATTGACCAATTTCCAGTTTGGGGCCTCATTCTGAACAGGGTTGGCCCTTCCCACCATCTTTCTGGAAACCAAGGTCATGCTGTGAAGAAACTCACACCATGACTGAACGATGAGACATCCATGAAGAAGGGGCAACCACATGGAAACACACCATGGGGTCAGGCAAGTGAGGGAGTCTCCTGGACTTTCTAGCCCAGTGGGACCTGGAAGGTCCCACCAGCTGAGGGCAGTGAGTGAACCCCACCAATGCCACATGGGACAGAACTGTCTAGCTATGCCTTACCTTAATCCCACCAATGCCAAATGGGGCAGAACTGTCTAGCTGTGCCTTACCTGAATTCTGGACCCACTGAATTATGAGAAGCAATAATGTAAGAAATGATAAAGTTTGTTGTTTTCAGCCTTGAAAATTTGAGTCATCTTGTTACACAGCAAGAGCTGACTGTAACATTCTCCTCTAGTGGGAAAATATTCCAGATACACATGCATACCCAATAGCTCAAATTTATTGAGTACCAATACTGTGCCTGGCTTTGTCCCCAGTGTTGTTACTCATTTTCTTCAAGACATGTCAGGTCTTGATTTACATGTGCTTATACTCCTAATCATATAATTAAAATTTAATCCAAATAATTTAAATCCAGTTTTATCAGGATTTCCCCCTGCAATTAAAGTCTATCTTATTTGTGTATTTAAGCACTGATGGCCCTGGCTACAAAGTCACACAGCCTGTCTACTAATCCCTGCCAAGAAGCAAGAGAGGTGGGGTGTTGGCCTGGGTGGGTAAGAGTTCCAGCGGCCCTGCTGCTGCCTGGAGCCAGTGCCCAGGGAGTCAAGGCTCCCTTACCTGTCAGACCTGTCATCTGTGGCAGCCAGGCCTTGGCACAGCAGGGAGGCCTGCTGCAGAAGACCATGCCATGCATCACTGCAGCTGGGTCCACAACCTCAACTTCCCACTACTCAACCTCCATTGAGAAAATGGAAGTGGGGCAGACATGAATGAATGCTGGGAATATAGAATTGACCAATAGCATTAGATCATTTCCAAACCTAATTGGCCAAAGTCTGGACCAATAGCATTGGTACATTTTTCAAACCCTAATCAGCATAACTTTGAGCCAATCACAGTAATCCAAGTACTATATAAGACCTCTTGCCAGACACTTTTCGCAGAAGATAACTGAAGACAGCGGCAGAAGAAGACGGCAGAAGAGAAGAAGACCCATCCTCACGCAGTGTGTTGAACTGCGAGTCTTCTACACTGATCTTCAACAAATACTTGCTCCATCTGCCCTGAGGATTCCATTCTTTGTGTTTGTAGGAGAAGACCTTTAAAAGAAAAAGACGTTGAGGGTGAGTTGCTGGGGTGTGCTGCTCTGCACAAAATACCTTTATTTTATTTATTTATTTTTATGCGGTGCTGAAGATGGAACCCAGGGCCTAGCACGTGCCAGGTGAGCGCTCTACAGCTGAGCCACAACCCAAGCCACCCCCCCAAGTCTTGGACGTTCTTATAGTGAGTTTTTGCTTTTTGTAGTAGTTCTTGTTATTGACAAATCTAAAAGATGTTTTTGTCTTTCTTGTGAAAATTGTTTTTCACAAAACCCAGTATATCAATGGTTGAGGTATGTGAAAGTTAGGCTTCCGGATCCTGATGTAAGAAAACTTAGGGTAGCTCATACTAAGTTCAGGAGTTACCAGAAAAAAATATGCATGGAAGACAAAAAGAACCCCTGAAAAATGTAACCTGTCAGGTCTTGATTTACATGTGCTTATATACATAAACAGGTTTTTCATCATATGATTAAAATTTAATCCAAATATTTTAAATCTAGTTTTATCAGGATTTATCCTCACAAGTTAAAGTGTATCTTATTTGGCTTTGAACTTAAGAGTCATTGAATAATTAATGTAATAACTAATTTTGCTAGAAATAATTTTAATATTTTCCTCCTTGTTTCATCTATTCATTTCATCATTTTCTTTCCATGTCTTTTGCATTTTCCTTTACCTCATATTTAGTTTATTATTCTGAGAACATAAAGAAATTTTTTTTCATATACTTGATTGAATTATCACATAAGGTTCTCATGAATGGGATATGCCATTCTGACCAAGATTTGATAATTTCAAAGATAAAGATATCCTGTGGCACTTGTGAGAAAGGTAGATGTCTATGCAGTTTCTTACTTTCCAGGATCTTGGCCTCTATTGTGTGTCCCCATAGAAAATGATGAAGTATCATTTCTACCTCTTTCATTCAAAGACTGAGCAATATCCCCAGCCTCAACGATTTAAGTTACTCAGCATGAAAAGAGAATAAAACTATGGCATTTGCATGTAAATGGATGGAGTTGGACAATATCATGCTAAATGAAATAAGTTAATCCCTAAAAACCAAAGGCAGAATATTCTGGTAAGTGGATGCTCATTCATAGCGAAGAGGGGTTAGACATGGGAAAAATGGAGAAATATATTGTCTTTAACTTTAAAATACAATAATTCTTGGTTGGTATTCATTCAATTTCTTTAATATATACAGTACCATTCAGATCATCTACTTATTTTTGTAGTAGGCATTTTGGTAAATTTTGTCTTTCAAGAAATTATTCCATTTCATCTAGGTTGTCAAATTTCTGATTACATCACTATTCATAATATTACTTTATTATCCTTCTAACATTCTGAGAATATTTAGGAATGGCCTCTTTTTCATTTCCAAAATTAGTAATTTATGATTCCTCTCCTTCTCTCTCTCTCTCTCTCTCTCTCTCTCTCTCTCTCTCTCTCCTTTTAGCTACCTTGATTAGACTCTTACCAATTTTATCTTTTCAAAAGACCCTCTTTTTTTTCATTAATTTTCTCTTTTGGTATCCTGTTCTCAATTTCATTGAGTTCTGCTCTAATTTTAATTATTTTTTCCATTTATTTAAGATTTAGTCTGCTTTCCTTTTTCTGGTTTCCTAAGGGAGAAGCTTAGGTTATTGATTTCAGATCTTTTTTCTTTAATATATGCATTCAACATTATCAATTTCCTGCTGTTTTCAATGTTCCCACAAATTTTTATAACTTGTAATTTGATTTTTGATTATTTTGAAATGCTTTAAATTTCTCTTGAGATTTCTTACTTGTCTCATATGTCATTTTAGAAGTTTTTTTTTTTTTTTTTTTTTTTTTTTACCCTTCCAGTAATCAGGGCTTTTCACTATCTTCCTACTGTCAGTTTCTAGTTTATTCATTGTGTTCTGAGATTAGGCATTGTAATTTCTACTTGTATGTTTGTTAAGGTGTATTTTATGGTCCAGAATGTGGTTTGATTTGGCTGGTGTTTCATGTGGGCTGGAGAGCAAAATGTATAATTGTATAGATGCGAATTAAATACAGCTAATTAGTATTACCACAATGGTGTCAGACTAATTAAAAATAAGAAAAAAAAGTTTTTTTGCATTTTTATTTCACTTATTCTCTGTCTAATACTCATCATGTCTTTATGTAGATCTGTTTTCTGAGCTGTGTTATTTTCTTTTCCTCTGAGGCATTCTTTTTAATACTTCTTGCAGGGCAGGTATACTGTCAAAGAAGACCTCAATTTTTGTTGAGAAAGTCTTGATCTCTGCTTTACATTTGAAGGATAATTTTACTGAATACAGAATTTTTAGGTGGGAGGTTTTTATCTTTCAATGCTTTAAATTTTTTGCTGCATTTTTTTATTTGTTAGGTTTCTTAGCAATGTCTGATAAATTCCATGCTTGCTCCTAAAGAGCTAAGGTGTTTTTTTAAATAGAACTTCTTTCAATTTATTTTTCTTTATATTTGGTTATCCACAGTTTGAATATGGTATGCTTATGGTATTGATAATTTTTACATTTATACTGATTGATGTTTTATGAGATTTCTATCAAGATCCGTTGAACATGGTAAAGAAAATTAAGATTTAAAATCTTATCAAATAGATATAATTCATGATGGAACATGGACCATATGTAATTTGAAATGTTCCAATTACTACATATAAAATCCTGGAAATCATAGTAACTATGAGTGGTAATGGCTATATTAATTAATTTGACCATGGTGATCAATATATGATACATACATGATATGTGTTTAATGACTAATTGTATCCCTTCTTTTATTTTAATTCTTTGGAACCTGTTGTTTATTTTGCATGTATAGTCCATCTTAACTCATACTAGTCACATTTCAAGCATTCAATGATCATATGTGGCCAGAAGTAACTATATTGAACCATACAGATCAATACATTTTTATGTAGTAAGAGTTCATAATACAAATATTATTTCCAAAACCAATTAACTGGTATTTTCTTGCTATATTCCCATGATTAAGTCAGGTTTGTAGGTGTTTACCAGGAAAATCTCAGATATAAAGTGTCATTTTTATACATCATATGAGTGGTACATATAGCTTCTTTGATGTAAAAGTATTGTTTTTTAAATCCTAATCCATTATTTAATATTTTGAAGAAAGTCACTGTACACAGTGGGAAGTTTTTGTTTAACTGTAGATATGAAATTATAATTTAGATTTTTTTCTTGCAACACTTTAGATGTTTCACTGACTCTTCACTTGCTTGCAAATAATTTTAGAGGAAAGAAGAAATAAGTTGAAAGAATTCATCTGTTTGGTTTTTTTTTTTTTTTTTTGTTATGCTGAGGGTGAAACCCATGGCCTCAGATATGCTAGGCATGTGTTCTATACCCCAGTGAGATATAATTCTTAACTATACTCCAGTCCCTATAATTCTTAACTTTGTTCTCCATAGGTGCAGTATTTCTTCCATTAGACTTCTTTCAAGATTTTCTCTGTCTTTTGTTTTCTGTAGTTTGAGGTGGATATATGTAGGTGAAAAGTTTTTGTTAATGTATCTGGCTGCTGGAGTTCATCTCTGCTTATATATAAGAAAGAGAGAGACAGAGAGGGAGAATTTTTGAGATCTGATTTAGTCATCAGTTTTGCGGTTATGACCAAAAGATCTTACAAGAACAATTAGTGGATTTGGGGGCTCACTGTCTCAGAGCTCTCAATCCAGGGACTGCTGGCTTCATTCCTCAGGTCGTGAGGTGAGGCAGGACATCATAGCAGAAGAGTGTGGCAGAGTGAAGTAGCTCACATGATGAAAGCAGAGAGGAATGTTGGTAGCCAGATACAAAATAATATCCCACAGACATTTCCCCAGGGACCTACCTCCTCCATCCATTCCTGACCTGCCTTCAGTCACCACCCAGTTAATCCCATCAATGGAATTAATCCATGGATTGGGTTAAGGCTCTCATATCCCAATCATTTCCTTCTTGCATTGTCTCACACATGAGCTTTTGGAGGACACCTCACATCCAAACCATAACAATTTCTGAGTTCACATCTCCATGCTCTGTCTGTTTTTGCATTTCTATTGTCTACCTTTTATACTAGAGCCTTTGATGTATCTGAATCTGGTTCTGCTACTTGCTTCTTCTCTTCACACTGTTATTTATTTCTTGTCTTAATCCTTATTATACATTTTTTCATTGAATGATGAACACTTATTGATAGTGTGAAAATTTTTGCTAGTCTGTCTCAGGCTTGGAATTTATTGAAAGTTTGTTCGCTGTCCATGCAAGGAGTTTAAGTTACTCCTTGGTTCTTACCTTCGTATGCTGTCTTGATTTTGACCTCTTTTTAATATTCTTGTTCACGGAGTCTGGGATCTTTCAATCACTTAAGTTGTAGCCCACTATAATAGAGCTCTGTTGCTGTGATAATAATGGATCCTTAATCTCAAAACTAAGTGCCAGTCATGAGTGTGTCCATATCCATGAAATCTGACCTTCACACTATTTTTTCTTCTCTAAAGTGAAATAGGAATGTCAAAGGGGCTGAATGGAGAGTGTGCTCCTCTTCTACCTGAGATTTTGTGGCAAGGACAGTTTTTCCATTTTCTTTTCTGTTTTTTTCTAACCAAACCCCTGCCCTTTCAGTCTCTGAAGAGTAGATAGTTACAGAGAACACTCTAGGGTAATTTCACAAGGATTTTTCAAAATATTTTCTTGTCAGAGCCATGAGGGGAGCTTCTTGGATATTTACCATGAGAACCACATAGAAAACATAGAGGTACAACCCCAAATTTTCAGGCTGCAGCTCCCAGGAGTAAATTATCTCCTGATAGTTCACATTAAGCCTCCAGCAGTTTCTCAAAGTTGCTACTGAAATCTTTCCACCAGTTTATGGCTATAGTGACCTCTGCTTCAGATCTTGGGCAACAAAGTCTCTGTTGGGACCCTCTGAATCCCTGGCTTTTTCAGATTTGGGGGAGGCAGTTTGCATTGGAAATTTGTTTTTCTGATGTGTATAAGAAAAATTATTGGAGTTTATTTGTTAGTTGTAATCTGCTTTTCCTTATTGTAAGATAGGAATGACAAAATACAGGATCTTTGTATATAGGAACTGACATCTTTAATTAAAAAACAAAAAACAAACAAAAAATCCTTATATCTCCATTACTGAAATTAACATTGGTGGAAGCATGCAGGGAGGACAGGTTTTTGTTTTTGTTTTTTAAACAAAAATCAAAAACTAATATTTAAGAGGAACAGATTTTTTCCTTACTCTAATATAATGAGATAGGGAAATTGACAGAATAAGGTTGAATTTTCTCTTATGGAATTTTAATTAAATTCAGGAGGGTACATTCTTCAGATTTTGTAGGTACAAGACAAAATATGAGCTGAAATTTATTTGACCTAAATTCTTTATATTTAATATAAAATTATGCATGTGTGTGCATGATCATTCTTCTTAAGTCAAATGTTCATTACAATTATTTACTATAGTTTAAAATTTTCTAATGATCATTTCACCTTCCAAGTTTGTAATATTAAATTCAGGAAATTTACATCATTTAGAATATACTTTATAAAAGTATTCATCAAAATTAATCATAAATAAATATATTCAAACCCTCAAACTGTTAAATTCCCTAATTTTTTTCCAAAGCAAACAAAAACAAAGAAATTACCTTTGGGCAAAAACTGAAAATGGAAAATTTTAACCAAAGGGGAATTATTTAAAAATTCTCAAGTGTCCTCAAATCAAAGCTTATAGTGGAAACTCTTTCACAAATTTAATTATATTGGTCATTCTCCCCAATGTTTATAATGGGTTATGATACCTAAACTGGATGCAAAAGCAAAGTACAAAATGTCAGGCCTAAAACTACATAAAGGCTCTTCATATTTAGGCTAATTTCTATTCCCCTTAAGGCATATGTTGTGAAATATGGACATCTTCTGCAAGTAACTGGCACAGCTATATCCCCAAATCCTGGGAGAATTATATAGAAGTTTCAAGAGTTAAAGAATTACTCATCTCTTTAATAACTAAAAGAATAAAATCTTGATTTTTGTTCATAAAAATTGGATGTGATAAATATTTTTTATATTATGGGGTGCTTTAATTTTGAAGATTGGATACTCTTGGGCCCATGTCCATGTGTGTAGTGAAGTGTATAAATCAAGAGTTAATTATTAGCCCAAAGAAGAAATGGATGTGAAGTGGGGGAGTATGTTCTTTACTCAACTGTCACCATTCTTGAACCTTCTTGGTTCCAGTTCAAATGGATGCTTGAGTGCAGAACTCAGTTTTCAAACTGCAAGTACATTTGGTTTGCAATAGAAAGAGGTTATTGGATTAATAATCCATAGCCATTTGTCATGCAGCTATTATCTGCCAAACAACAACCTGGTTTTCATCTCATCTTTAACTTTAATTCAAGGGGATACATATTATCCTTCTTCTCTAAATGCTGTTATTAACTGGTGGACTCTTTTGGACTGCTCTTCACTCATTGGATATCTGTTCTAGTTGGGAACAGAGATATCTGGGAAAAGTAAATGAGAGGGCTATAAAAAGAGAAATGGCCAATTCCAGGAGATAGAGGGCTCATTCTTCTACCAGGGTCCCTTTCAAGGAAAGAAGCTGTTCAACCTAACTAGGCAGCCTGCCTGGGGTTAACTCAGTCACTCAACATAGAACAAAGACAATCATGTGATCACACCAGGGCCCTCTGAGGGGTTGCCAGGACACTATATCTACCCTAAGTCAATTTTAATAAACTCAAGATTGCAATGACTTACTGAAGTTTTGGAAGCCTTATAGTTGCTGTGATGTTTGTCTGGATTCTGTGGAACTTGGGCATGGATGTCTTCACTTCAGCTCTGAAGCAGAGGTCTGAACAGGAGAGAAAATCCCTTCTCTTATTGCAAGATTTTCAATCTCTCCTATAGTTTCTTCCCCTCTCCTGCTTCCTAGTACCTACATATCCACACAATATGGTTTGTTTGAGCGAACTATTCCTGTGAGACATGTGATAATCAGTCTTCTTTTCCCCCTGCAAATTTAGGACGCCTAGTTGGTTATCCTGGGAGATCATCTCCTACTCTTTGCTTGGAAGCACTTAACATTTTCCTGTAATTTGTCTGTCTGCAAGCATGAGAGATGCTGTCTTCATTTATTAGCTTGAGCACAATGGTGTTGCTTGTTTCTTTTCTACCTTATGTACAACATTAATAGACAATTTGAAAATTTCATATGTAAACAGGTCAATTGTATATACATGATGGCTATTATGCTCCTTTATTTTGAAAAAGCATTTATTTTTAATACTATTTTTTCAGGAAGGGGTTACACTACTGGTTCCAAGATTCTAAATGAAGCTCTTCTTATCACATATTAATGTATAACCTGAATGAGAGGAGTTAATGCACAATCAGCAAAATGAAGTCCAAATAAAAATAATGACAACATGAACCCTCCATGGGTTGAGTGGATTTTCCAGAAGTGATTCTAAAACTTCCACCTGTTTTGCTTTCTGAATACCAAAGAGCTGACTAAATATATGTTTATAATTATATAAAATAGGGTAGCATGCCAACTTCTTAAGGAAGACAAAAATATATGCTTTTATTTTCTGAATAAAATTTCTAAAAACACTACATACACACAAACACACACACACACTATATATATATATATATATATATATATATATATATATATAATCTTGACTGATAACATAGGAAAGTGAAAAGAATTTGAGGAAGTATGATGCTGGGGATGGAGACTTTGGCCATTATGTTTATTGGAGGTAACATCTGAGCATTTGAGCAACAATTTGTGAAAAATATTCCTCAGGCATGGAAGAATTATTGGGAGCAATTAAAAGAACAAAATCAAAATCAAGGGTTGAAATTTTATTTCTGTAGGTACCTCTATATGTGACCTTAATGAAATTATTGTTTGCATTTCCTTATTTGTTTTCTATGTGCACTGCAATATAGGCTGCATGTGGATTTTAGTTCACCTCTGTATTTATAGTATCTAGAAATGTGTCTGTCACATAACACATGCACAACAAATATAAGCTAATAGATATTTGAATGATTGCATTACCACATTTACAAAGTAAGACTCAAGCTAAAATACCTAACACATATTGGAGTGAGTTGCAGGTGAAACTGGATCTACTTCATCTTATTCCCAGGTATTTTAGCCTTTTTCAGTTACCATAATATAAAATATCATAGAGAGAAGAGGGGAGGGGAGGGGGGAGGGGGGATAGTAGAGGATAGGAAAGGCAGCAGAATACAACAGACACCAGAATGGCAATATGTAAATCAATGGTTGTGCAACTGATGTGATTCTGCAATCTGTATATGGGGTAAAAATGGGAGTTCATATCCCACTTGAATCAAAGTGTGAAATATGATATATCAAGAACTATGTAATGTTTTGAACAACCTACAATAAAAATTAATTTAAAAAAAAAAAGAATGTTTTTGGGGGTTGGGGATGTGGCTCAAGTGGTAGCGTGCTTGCCTGGCATGTGCGCAGTGCTGGGTTCGATCCTCAGCATCACATAAAAATAAAATAAAGAGGTTGTGTCCACCGAAAACTAAAAATAAAAAAAAATAAAAAAATATCATAGACTAGGTGGCACAAGCAATAGAAAATTTATTTATTCATAGTTGTAAAGTCTGAAAAGTCCAAGATCAATTTTCCTTTGGGTATTTGAAAAGGCTCTCTTCCACCACTACAGGGAGGGCTTGATGGTATCTCTTAATAAAGACATCAATCCTACCATATCGAAGCCCCCATTTATATAACCTCATTTAACCTTAATTACTTCCTTATAGAACTTATCACCAAATAAAGTTAATTTGGGGATTGGGGCTTCAATATATGAATTTTTGTGGGAAGAAATCAGTCTACAGGATCAGGTAATGTCAAAGAGAATGGACTCAATGGAAACACAAGCAGTCCAAGTCCATTTTTCAAATGAGGCAGGAAAAAAATAATACGTACAATAAAAAGAGAGTTGCAGTGGGACATATTAGGAAACTGAATTTTAATTGTTGTAGCCCTAGTATATTCTTAGCCAACATTCTTTTTAACTCAGGTTATATACTACATAATTAGTCTAGCAATACAATTGTCTCACTACAGTAAAAGATTTATGAGGGGAAGAATATATAACTCTTCCTTTATTTCCTCATTGTTCAATGTTAACACCCTCCAATGGTTAGCATATTTTGAGATTTAGAAAATGTTCTGAGAATTAAATGGGGCCATAAAATCGAAATGGAAAAGCTACTATGGCCAACTCAAAATATTTGAAAGTCAAGAAAAGCATTAGAAAAGCTGAAAAATAAATCCTGATTATTTCTGTCAATTAACATAATTTGCCTAAGGTCATTGCAAATCACATGACCTATCAAAATCTTTGGGCAATTCTACTACCTGCACTGAGCAATACAATACACTCCTATAATTCATTCACTCCTTTAAAAACAATTTTGTTCTTCAATTAGCTTCTCCACAATACTCTCCTATTTTTTCTCCTATACACTTTTTAAAATCAACACTCTTTCCAAACCATCTCTTCCATTCTGGGCCTTTAAATACCAGAGATCTGCTAATCCTTCTCAAGTTTACATCAGAATATCTCACCTCTACCTCAGTGTTTCATACCCACCTTCTTACTCAGTACTTCTCTGGCTTTCAAATAGGCATCCAAATCTAGCAAGTTTCAAACTTTATTCTTGAGTCCAACATAAGCCAGCAGTTTTTGAAGTCCAAACCCACAGAATCACATCTCATGTCTCCTCATAACAAAACTCTTCAAATAAACACCACCTCTGCCATCTCTCATCTGGACTTTGGCAGTAGTCTCCTGGTTGATTCTGTCTCCTCCACACAGACTGCAGATGCTTTTTGGTTCATGGGTTCATAAAAGAAAATGAGATGGGAGGTGATGGATATCTTGTTCAGGTTATGCTGAGCCTGACAATTGTCCCATCATTCAGAGCAGAGATCAACTATCCCATGCCTCAGAGGCCCTCATCTGCTACCTCCAGATTTGCTCTTTCTAAATGAAGAAGGGAGCCAGAAGATGTCAAAATGACTCTCTTTATTAGCCTTAGTATGTGACCACTGTGGGATCACGTTTTCATTTCTTAATTTCCTCTTGGCCCTCTTCTCCCATGTGGAAAATGAATTTATTGATACTCCCTTCACCTTGAGGTTTATATGAAGATTAAATGAGATTAAACTTCTCTGTAGTGCCTGACTCAATTCAGGTTGACTGTATGGTCATTTGTATTCATGGGATTCTTTTATTTAGGTAAATTCCTTGGAGGTTTGCTGCCTCAAGCATCACGTATAAGTGAAATAGTTTAATTCTCAAGAATAATTTATCACCTCATCTCCAGGTGCTTGTCATTCATCTTTTGTTATGGTTTGGATGTGAGGTGTCCCCCAGCTCACATGTGGGACAATGCAAGAAGGTTTAGAAGTGATTGGGTGGTAAGAGTCTTAACTCAATCAATGATTTTATCCCCTGCTAGGGATTAACTGAGTGATATCTGAACTGGTAGGGTATGTCTAGAGGAGGTGGGAATTAGGGCATGGATTTAGTGTCTATATTTATATCTGGAAAGTGGAGTCTGTCTCTTTGCTTTCTGATCACCATGATGTGAGCTGTTTCCCTCTGCCACACTCTCCCATCATGATGTTCAGCTTCATTTTGCCTCCTGGGAAATTGAGCCAGACTTCTATGAACTAAGACCTCCAAAACCATGAGCTTCTGAATAAGCATTTCTTCTTCTATAATTGTGTTGGTCAGGTCCTTTAATCACAGCAGCAAGAAAGCTGACTAAAACATTTTTTCTATTCTGTTGGAATTCAATCTGCCACCATGTAAGTGTGACTTAATGACCAAAGTATTGAAAAGACAGTAAAGAAAAGGATATTATTTGTTTCTTAAGGAAGAAGAGACATTATCTCAGAAGAGATGTCAGACTTGAGAATGGAACACATTGGCCTTGCTATTTCTATGTTAGGTTACTGCATCTCCTTTGGGTGATATTTCCTAGAATCCAGTCCAGGGCTATACAGAACTCAGATTTTTATCTCCTTTCATTTCCAAAAATACTTAGGCAGAAGACCATCTAGGAAGTTTTATTTTCTGACTTTGGTATCTTCATTAAGACTCCCAAAGACTCAAATTTGGCTTCCAGCTGAACCAAAGCTGCAGGCATCCATCAATGCCTGGAACCAGAGATTTCACAAAAAAAGGAATTCTCCACCAAATCTCAGGATGAGGGACAAGACACCTGAAAGGTCTGAAAGCAGCAGGACCTTCTCCTCCTTCACTGCTTTTCAGAAATTTCTGCATGGAAGTATTCCAATCATGCATTGTTTTATTGCTTCTCTACCAACTTCCTGTTTCCAGCTTAATTTATGTATAAATCACAAGTAAAATTTGTGTATATTTAAGACAGTTAGCATGATGTTTTGACTTGAGCATAAGTGGGAATGCTGGGTCGTATAATAGGCCTATTTTTAATTTCTTGAGGAACCTTCATACTGCTTCCCATTATGGTTGTACCAATTTACATTTCCACCAACAGGAAGCAAGTGTGAAACTGGTGAAAGCAGCTTCCTCATTCTTCTCAAACAGAATTCTATAAAGATGTAGAGAAGTAGGTAGGAATGAAAGTCCACACAGAACTCCAGCACCATGGTGACACTCCAGCTGCTTTGCCAGGACACAGTTCCCTCAAAATTTATTTTTCCCTCAAATTTGTATTTTTCCTTTTAAGTAAAGAGAATTATTTTGAGAATTCATGTTTTAACAAAAGAGAACATTGTGGATGAAAGCAAGTCAGGGAGAACTGATAGTTGGGAGGCACCACTATTGAATAAGAACATGAGGTTCCTGAGTGCTCCCTGTGGAAGCAGCGCCATCCAGCCAGCCCTTTGGACCAGGAAAACAAAGCAGAATGACCAAGCCTAGCCAGGCACAGCACTCTCCACCAGCAATGAGCCAGCCAGGGTGTAGTGCTAGACCTGAATCCTTCATTTAGAGACTATCTGAGGAGCTACTGGGCAGCTTAGCAGGCCCATGCCCTCAACTCCAAATTTTCAGAGGGTAGCATCAGTCAAGGCCACTGCTACTTTCTTTCCTATCCTTGGGAAGATTTTTCCCCTCATGTCTTTCTTTTTCTTTATGTTTTAAAATTTAGTTTGTAAAAGCATTATTATTACTAATTATCACATAGTAATTGGACATATGTTGGTGTTATCCTGAGAAGTTAGAGTAGAAAAGTTCAATCAACGTGTACAGGGTCAAAGACCTCCACTCTTTGCCTTGGTGAATGGACTCATGTAGATGGAAATGTCCTCACAGGACTGGTGTTGATTAAAAAGTCCTCAATGGATTGGGACAAATTAAAATGGCCTTACTAGACTGGCACAGATTAATATGTCCTTATTGGATTTGTAAAGATTAACATGTCTTTATAGGATTGGTTTAGATTAATGTGGCCTGACTGGATTCATATTGATTAAATTGTCCTCACAGGATTGTATAAATAAAAATGATCTTACTACATTGGTATTGATTAAGCTGTCTTCACAGAGATAGGATCACATAACTTCTTGCAGTAACCTTTTGTTTGAAATGAAATGAGCACTGTCTGTGTGAAGGGTTGATTCCTAGCCCCTCACATTTCTTACTTTGAAGTCCTAACCTAGTAGCTCATAATATGCCTGTATTTGTAGAGAGGGTTGTTTTGTTGGTTTTGTTTTGTTTTGTTTTGTTTTGTTTTGTAATTATTAAATTTAAAGAGGCTTTCTAGTGGCTCCATTCAGATGCAAGCAGTGTCCTTATAGCTGAGAAAACTGGGCACAGATTCCCAGAGGTACTAGTATAAGGACGTACGGAGGGAGGCCATCTGCAAGCTCAGAGAGAAGCCTCAGAGGGTACCAGCCCTGACCACACTGGTTGTCAGACTCTGAAAAGCCCTGTGTTGGGGCTACCTACCCCACATGCAGGTGGCTATCCTGCCTGTGTACTGGGAGATCTTCCCATATAATGTGGAGCAAAGTGCAGTGGCAGCTTGACCATTCAGACCACCTGTCTCTGACTCTCCATAATCTCTTCCCCAGTTTTGTCCCTGAATTTTTCTCACCTCTTCTGCCCTCAGCACCTCTTCCTGGCTTTCCAGATCAACCTGAGGACAGCCCCTCTTGGAAACTTCCCTGAAGATGGATACCCCAAAGTGTCATCTGGGAGCTCTTAGTAGCTCTTCTCCTATCACATTCTGGTTAGTGTAATGGAACTCCATCTAGTCTTCCACACTCTAAGATTACTCAAAGGTGACTTCTCACCAACTCTGCCTAGAATTTTGCATCATATAAGAGAATATGGGCTGTCAGCAGCCTCTTGCATTACAGCCTGAGCCCCTAGGCTCTTCCCCCTGAGGCGATTATTCGTGCACATGCTGAATACCTCTGACTTTGGTCAGCTCAAGTGCAAGAGGATGACACTGCACCCCCAATACTGAATTTCCTGACTTTCAATTTCCATTGAGTGAGAATTCAGTTACACCAATCTGATCTGTTTGACCTTAGATCTTTATTTTTTTTTTACTTGTCATTTATTTTTTTTTAATTTTTTTTATTGGTTGTTCAAAACCCTACAAAGCTCTTGACATATCATATTTCATACATTAGCATACATTAGCTTCAAGTGAGTTATGAACTCCCTTTTTTTTACCCCAAGTAGAGATTGCAGAATCACATGGGTTACACATCCACATTTTTACATAATACCTTAGATCTTTAAACATATTCCAAGGCCTTTTTGAATTTCAAAATTCTAGAGTGACACAAGCACATTTAAATACCTTTCAGAATTTTTTAGAAATGTCTAAAAGTATCCCCTTTAAAGTAGTAGTAAATCTATGAATATGCTTAAATTCTCATAGACAGCAGCCTATGTAAATTTTTTTATTAAGCTGAATTTCTGAGAATGAGTCACTGTGATATTTTGTTTTTTCAACCACTTATTTATGAATGTGCAAAATCTGTGCACCCTCAGAAGCTGAGTGACAGTGATGGAGAGCCACAAAACTTATCTCGGGGTAAGGGTCAAATGTTTTGTCAGAGGAGGGCTGGGGATGTGGCTCAAGTGGTAGCATGCTCACCTGGCATGTGTGTGGCCCGGGTTCAATCCTTAGCACCACATACAAACAAACATGTTGTGTCTGCCAAAAACTGAAAAATAAATATTGAAATTTTCTCTCTCTCTCTCTCTCTCTCTCTCTCTCTCTCTCTCTCTCTCTCTCTCTCTTTAAAAAAAGTGTTTTGTCAGAGAAAATGACAATTTTTAGAGAGTTTGTCCTTTCAGGGTCACTTGGGCAGAGTTAGCCTAGCCTACTTTGGTTTCCTGGATAGTGTCTGTTCCATGTGGCCATTGAGCTTGTGAATTATGACTGAGGAGACTTAGAAATAGACTTTTGGTTTTAATTATTTAGAATGCAAATAATTACATGTGGCTGATGGTTATTTCATAGGACTCTGGGGAAGTGAATAGATTTGGACATCATGGATGCCTGCTTTCCTAAGAGAAGTCCCTGAGGGCCACTCAGGTGCACATGGGGCATGGATGTGGAATGGAGACAGATGATTTAGGAGCTGAGAAAAACATGCAAGACAGGAGGACAGGACAGTATATTGTGCTGTGTATTGCCAACCCAAAGCCATCTTCACTGTAGAGGCTGCTCTGTGGAAATAAGACTTGTCTGTCTGAGGTGGGGGTAGAATAGATGCAGGGGAATGGTGTGCTGGATGCCCAGGATCTTTTGTCTCAAGGACATGTCAGATCCTCAACAACTAACAATAGGCCCTTCTATGCTAAGGACATTACAGGCAAGTGGTGAAAGTATGGACATCAGTACACCCACCAGCCTCAGAGCTTGGGAGTAAGACCTGAGGAAGCTGCTGGAAGGCCTTGTCCCCACGAAGAATCTCATTCCTCTGATTATCCTGCAGCGTTGAGCACTGACAGCAAATGCTGTTCTCAATGCCATTTTCATTAGTGTGCCTGGCACAGCTCCTGATGGAAGCAACCAGAGGTCAAAAAAGAGGTGAATTGGCAGAAGCAATTCCAGGGTAATGTCTGGTGTCCAAAGTCATTGAAATAATGCACCTGTAAGAGAAAATGAATGAGGTGGAGGGAAAGGAGGAGACAGGGGAAGAAGCAAGGAAGAGGAGGAAAGAAAGGTAAAAAGGCATAGGATAGAAGGAAAGGAAGAGAAGGAGGAGGAGAAGGAAGAAAAAGTAAAAGAAGATAAAAAAAGAGGAGGAGTGAAAGAGGAGAAGGGGGAGGAGGAGGAGGGGGAGAATTATTCCACATTGTGAACTACAGCAAATCAGTGAGACCCACTCTTTGCAAAGCACAACCATTGCATTAGAATATGGGGTCCCTGAGTATTCCCTGTGAAAGGAGCCCCACCCAGCCTGCCCTTTGGACCAGGAAAAAAAAATGCTTAGAGAGGAGGTTTCATAGGCAGGCCTGGCTAAGCACAGAAACTTCACCAGCTATGAGCTAGCCAGGGTGTGGCCAGTCCTGTCTTCTTTGCTTAGGGACCATCTGTGTAGCTGCTGACAGTGTAGAAGGCAGGTGACTCTGACTCAGTTTTCAGAGGGTGGCAGCAGTCAAGTCCACTGCTGCTATCTGAGATTCTCTTTCCTATCTTGGGGAGGATTGTTTCCCCTTAAGACTGTTTTTTCTCCCCAGATCTTTAGTTGCAGATGGACACAATACATTTATTTTGTTTATTTAATTTTTTTTAATGTGATGTTGATGATCGAACCTAGTGCCTCATGCATGCTAGGCAAGCACTCTACCACTGAGCCACTACCACATCCCAAGTTTGTCTTTCTCTTAACATCCTAAGTGAGTTTTTCTTTTTTTAATTTAACTTATAAAAGTAATTTTATTCCTAATTGTCACATAGTAATTGGATATATGTTGATATTATCCTGAGAAGTTGGAGCAGAACTGTTCAACCACATACAGGGGAAATGTTCTCCCCACTCTGTCTTGATGAAAGGGCTAGTGTCAATGGGATTATCCTCCCAGGACTGGTGTTGATTAAAAAGTCCTCACAGGATTATAGATTCGATTATACATTAAAGTTGCCTTACCAGATTTGTATTGATTAAAGTGGCCTTACTGGTTTGGTATAGATTAAATTTGCCTTATTGGATTGGTATTGATTAAAATCTCCTCACAATATTGACATAAGTCAAAATGGCCTTACCATGTTGATATAGATTAAGCAGTTTTAACATGGCTTGAATCATGTAACTTCTCACAGTGGCCCAATGTTTGGAGAGGAATGAGCCCAATCTGTGTGATGGACTAACTCCTAGCTCACAGTGCATATGTTGAAGTCCTAACTCAGTAGCTCAGAATGTGACTATCTGGAGACAGGATCTCTACTTGCGCTGGAGTGCTGAACCTGTTTTCTGAGACCAGAGCCAGAACACAGCTGACCCAGGACTGTGTCAACACCCTACAAGGAGCCTCAGAGTCCAGCCTCTGGGAGGTGATCACACTTCTCACCTATGTCCTGGCATGCCCCAGGTAATTCTCAAGCCTGGAGGAAGAGGAGGGCACTAGTCCTGGCCTCCAAGGTTCCCTGAGCTCAGCAGGGTGTGTGGAGTTTGGTGAAAGCTATCTGCCTGTTTTCCACAGCTGCACTGGGCCCCTGTGACCCCACCAGGAAGTCTCTCCCAGAGTCAGGGCAGAGGGAGTGACTAGTGTGTTTTAGGCTGCTATAGGGTGTGGCAGCTCTCAGCCTTCTCAGGAAATATTCAGAACCCTGGGCTCACCCCAGCCTCAGCCTGTGGCCTTTCCTGAAGATGGGAGGGTCTAGAGTTTTAGTAGGGTGAAGCCTGTGTGGAGCTGGTCAATTAGAGACAGGGACTGAGTGATTACCTCAAGGTCTTTTGCTTCCTATGCTGGACAGGCAGTGGGTTCAGTCCTGAAATTTCCAGAACTCTGGAACTTCATCATCTGACTTCATCATGTCCATTTTGAGGAAAATGGACTAAAGTGCCTGCAGCTGACCCTTGACTAGGTAGGAAAGGACCTCCTGGGAAGGGGTAACTGTGCAGTGTCCAGAGGTCATCTGGATGGAGGCAGAAGGTCTCTCCTTAGTCCCTGTGCTCAGCCCCTATGGGGAAAGGTGTCTACTCTAAAGTATACTGACAGCCAGCCCCCTTCTTTTCCACCAATCTGACTTTGTCTTGCACCACTCTTATGAGTGTGGCTCCCAGCTTGTTCTGTGCTCACTCCCTTGAAGGGCCAGCTGGGCCCAGTGGGCACAGGTGAGACACCATGACCAAGTGGAGTATCATCTTCTGTACATTCCTGAGGGACTCTCCCTGCTGAGATTAAAAGAGATATTTTGTCTGTTCCAATGTGTGGATGGCAAGAGGGGAGCTGAAAGAGAATATGAGGGGAGGTTTGTTCAGCCCTGGACTTTCTGGGCTCCAGGGCTTTGGGGACATAACATATGGGTGGAAAATATTCAAACCAAAGCACCATCCTTTTAGATCAAAACATGGGATGATGTGCTCTATTTTAGCTAAAATATGCAAATGTATGTTGAATAACTAGAACAGTGAATTTCAGAGGTTGTGCATCAGGACTAGGTAGTGGCACAGCTCTCTCTGCAACACTAAACAAGCTAATCAATCAACAGAATCCAAGCTCAAGATGCATTTGCAACCGGTGGGAAGAGATGAAATTAAAAGTTGGGATGGGGGTATGAAGTTGTAGCATAATGTCCTCTGAGCTAATCAGAGGTGGGTCACAGGGGCCCTAATGGCAGTCACCTCCAGGTTCTCCCCTAGATGTGAGGATCTTCAAGATCTTTGAGGATCTTGAAGTTGCCTCCATGTTTGTCTGTTGTTCCCCAGAAAGCTCCTATGGACAAAGATGCAGGCCTGGGTTGTTGCGCTTGCAATTTTCTGAGTTTACCATCCACATCCAGAACTTTTTAATCTCTTTGCATAGGCAGCAACTGCATACTGAGCCTGAGTTTATCAGCTGCATATACAGGTGTTTCTACTCAGAATTCACTTTTCTCTCTGTGAGGTGTGCAAAGGTAAGGGCAGTCCAGATTCCAGACTAGAGTCCTGGGGGAGCTCAGAGACACCAGGGCCTCCATGGCATGGATTCATAGTAGTTATGCTTTTTGTTCACCCATTGAAGCACATCCTGATTGCTTAAGGTATTGGGACAATGTGAATAGAACTACTGTATGTAATTGCATGCTGTGACCTAGATATACATTTTTGAGGCAGTTGTATATATTTTTAGGATCATGTGGTGACACCATGTCTAACTCTGGGGAAAATATCCAGTTTTTTGATAGTGGCGAGCTATTGTGTGCTCTACCAGCAATGCACAAGAATACCTGCGGCTGCTCATCATCCTCATGGTTGATAGTACACTTAGTAAAGACCTTTGCAGCTTAGTAGGTGTTCAGTGCACCTTGGGGTCTTAGTTTGTGCTTTCCTCATGACAGGTGATGCTAAAAATCATTTCTTTGCTTCTTTGTCATCTCATATCTTTCTTGTCAGTTGTCTTTTCAGATCTTTACCCATTATGTTGTCTTATTGTTGAGTCTTACTATATTTTGTACACAAGTTTGTTTTAGACATATACTTTCAAAAGTTTCCCCCAGTCTTTGACTTGTCTTTTCATTTCCTTAATATGATTTTTTACAGAGTAATTTAATACTGTCTACATATCAGGTTTTTCTTTCATGGATTTGTTGTTGTTATTGTTTGTTTGGTAGCAGGGATTGAACCCAGGGGTGCTTAACTACTGAACCACATCCCCAACTTTCATGGATTTTTTTTGGTGGGGCTGTATTTAAAACCTCATTGTGAAACATGTGGTCATGCACATCTTCTAGCATTTTACAGTTTCACAATTTAAATGCAAGTCTAGGGAGTATTTTGATAGGTTCTGGCGTCCAGATGTGTGGTTTCTTGAAGTGTGTTCTTTTGCAGTCAGTGCTGTCTAGTCTAGGTTTAAAAACAGCTTGTTGGGAATTTCTGGAATACAATGAATCTTCAGATCAGGTTTGATCTAACTTCATCTTAATTATATTGAAACCTGAACAAAGAATATCTCTGCATTTATTTATATTTCCATATTTCCTTTTATTTCTTTCAAAACATTGCAACATTTTCTGAAAGTATGGTTGAGATTCAAATCATTACAAAATGTAAGAGACAAGTCAGTAGCTGCTTTTTTGTAATTCAGATATATTTACTAAAAATAAGCTTTAAAAAAACCAGATATTTTCTTCATTTCAAATTCAGAAATCATGTCCATATGTCCTATTAAAGTTCTACATTCATCAGAAAGTTCACTTATTCATTACAAAGGGATGGGCCTTCTAATGAGCATGATATTTTATGTTGTCAGGAATTCTTGTGGGAGAACTCTTTAAGTGTTTTGCCTCTGTTCAAAATATTATTTAAAAATGTATCAATTTGTTTTTGATTTAAAAATTTGACTTTTCTTTTGAAATTATGTATTTATTAGTATTTAGGGTTATTTCATGTGGGAAATGCCATGATTACATTTCATCCTAATGTTGGTGCCCCTATGTGCTTATAAGCTAGCTTACAGAACACAGTTGAGTATATCTCTCATATTTGTTGGATTCATTAGAAAAGGACATGCACTTCTAATAATATTTAAATGGTTACATTTGAATTATTAGAAGTAGAAATCAGACATGTTAGTATTGTGAGCTGAACAAAGTGCAGGTTTACTTTAATCATTTTGAGGAGGTTGACATAATAGCTTCTGTGCTATTCTGTACCTGCCATAGTTGTCTGTTTTCAGATGTCTCACCTGGAGAATTTTTTTTTTTTTTTTTTTTTGCACTGGGGATTAAACCCAGTGCTTGTGCTATGAAAGCCCTTAGCTACATATGTCCCCAGTCCTTATTATAATTTTATTTGAAGACAGGGTCTAGCTGAATTACTAATGTCTGCCTCAAATTTGTGATCCTTCTGCCTTATACTCCCAAATAGCTGAGTTGACAGGCATTTGTCAAAGTGCCTGGCTTGTCCTGGAGGATTTTGATGTCAGGAAAACATTTTTCCAATGTGTTAATAATTTCCTAAGCTAGATTATGTTCATTTTTCTTATCAACAGTTAATAAAGCCTTTTTGTTGTTTTGATGGTAAGCTTAATGTGAACAGGCTTTATGATCTGACACCACTGTTCATGATGGTCTAGCTATGCAATACACTATAAGGGGAGTATTTTGATTCTGAGAGTCTCAAGTGTTTTATGCACAACATGTTTTCTTAAGAGCAGTGATTATTCATTTTCTATTTGATTACACAAATAAGATACATTTTTTCCTTTTGTTGTTCTGGGGGTTGATCCTAGGGCCTCCTGCATGCTAGGAAATCTTTCTACCACTGAGCTGCATCCCTGCCCCCATAGATACTTTAGTTGCCATTAGCTTCATGATGAGCTAGGACAATAAAATTACTAGATTTAGACCCATGCAAGAGATTGGGCATTCATTGCTACTTGTGATTTCTAAAGGTAGAGTCTTTTCCCACAACACAGGAGCATCTTATATCACTCCTGGACTGAGCTGACACCTCTGCTTCTCTTGGCTCACCACTTCCTGCAGAGGTCTTGGAGGAGATGGATGTTCATAGACTGTTTTTCCCAGTGACAAATACTTGATTATATTGCTGCTAAAAGGTATGCATAGAAATAAAATAGAGAGAAGGATTCTTTGGGATAAGTGATTCAGTCACAGTGAGTCAATTTGCCATTAGAACATTTTTTTTAATATAAAGTCACTCTTTTGGGAAAGTTAAATGATGAGTTGAAATAAAATCTCTAAAATGTCATTCTTCCCCTCTAGTGATCAAGTTTTAAGAAGACAAATCTAGAACCTAGTGACAGCATAAAAATATAATAAGTTTACATATGTTATTACTTCCACATGAAATATGTAAAAGAGGCACATACTTCAAATTTTATATTAGTTTGAACTGTTCGATTTTTGTGTTACAAATGTTCATAATAAAAAACAGAACTAGCTAAGAGTGTCAATTACCAGTAATTTAACTGTATGAATAATTAAACAACTAGGTGTTTGAGAAAATATAACCATGTCCTAAGGTTTTACTTAAGAGTAGTTTAATCTTTTTTGTGGGGGGTACTGGGGATTGAATCCAAAGGCGCTTAATCACTGATCCACATCCCCAGCCCTTCTTTGTATTTTATTTAGAGACAGGGTCTCACAGAGTTACTTAGGGCCTCACTAAGTTGCTGAGGCTGGCTTTGAACTAAAAATCCTCCTGCCCCAGCCCCCCAAGACACTGGGATTACAGGCATGTGCCACCATGCCTGGCTTAGTTTTATCTTTATACAGAAATTGAAAAGAGAGTGCAAAGATTTCCCAGGTAGCCTCAACCCGGGTTTTTCCCTTGTTATGACTTAGGTGAGCTGTCTCTAAAGTGTTAACATCTTAGACCATTTGTCATAAGAAAAAATACTGGTATGTTAAAATTAAATGAAGTCACATATCCTTTGGATTCTCAGTTCTGTGTCTTCCTGTTCTAGGATCCCATCTGAAACCCAACATGACATCCAGGCATCATGTTTTCATAGACTTGTCTTGGGGTGACAGTTTCTATGAACTTCCTTGTTCTGATGACCTTGACAGTATTGAGGAGGACTTGTCATGTATTTTTTAGATTGTTCTCCATTGAATTTTTCTTGTTTTTTTTTTTATATTAAAACTGGGGCTGTGGTTCTGGGGGAGGCAGGTCACAGAGGTGGAGAGCTGCTCTGTCATCTCTTATCTTTATTGTCATATTAGTATTGACTGTGCTCAACTGGCTGAGGCAGTGCTTTTAAGGTATCCTTGTTTTTCTCATATTTAGCCTGTGGCTATTGATCTGGGGGTGGCTGGTCACTGAGATAAAAAAGCTTCTCTGTCATCTCATGCCCTCAAGGTGAAATGTTAGTATTGATTGTGCTCACCTGCTTGAGGAAAGGCCTTTCAGCTTTCTTACTATGAAGTTACTCTTTTCTAAATGTCTACATTGTCTGTTCTTCTGGAGGAAGTCACAATGCAGATCCAACATTTAGGGATCAGAGAGTTAGCTCTACCTCCTTGATGGCTGTGTCTCTCTCAATTATATGGAATTCTTCTGCACAAGTGGTTTCTATTCAACCTCATTTATTTGTATATTCAGTCATTTATTTATAACAGTCAACTGGATAGTTTCCTTAAGCTGTTTTTTTCTCCTTTTTTGTTTACATAATGCTTTGCTGCTCAATTCATCCCTACTTTAACCATTGGGAATACTTTCCATTGGAGGTCTTTCCATTATCTTCCGTTGTCCTTTAACATATTTTTCTGGTTTTGTCCCAAAGTTTTTTCTTTCTGATATTTAAATTACCCTGACTTATATATTTACTGTGTTACTCTTAGTATCAGCCTTATTAAAGCACAAGACTTATAAGAGTCATGTCTCCTTTGATTAGAGAGTGATATTAAATCTTTAACTTGCAGGGGCAGGAGTTGTGGCTCAGTGATAGTGTACTCATCTGGCATGTGTGAGGCACTGGGTTTGATCTTCAGCACCAAATAAAAATAAACAAATAAAATAAAGGTCTTTAAAAAGTCTATAAAAAATCTTTCATCTGGAAGCTGAAGGTACCTATTGCATCTTGATCCACACAACTGACAATGCAAAGAAGTGTATGTGTATTTTAATCTTTTCATATCCCCTAGTTATAACTATGTTTATGTGGAACCATCTGTGAATGTATTAAGCAAAATGTGAGTTTATACTGATCTGCAGTCAGTGGATTCTGACTCACTATGACATAGATCACTCTACCTTCACTCCTTGTTTATCATAACTTCTCACCCCATCAGTGGGAAATCTAGCTCCCAGTTTCTGCCATATAATTAATTCATTGTTCCATTATAAGCAATAAATTCATTATTGCTCTAGATTATGGCCTGTGACATAATAAGAAATACACATTCAGCCTCTGCCCCCAGTTCTTGGTGCAGTACTCCTAAAATCTTCATATTTGCTGAGTGTTAGGAGCATCTTTTGTTCTAATATTAATTCTTTTACCTTGGTTATTTGCACAGAGCCAGTAAATCCTGCATAATCTCCTGGGGCCTAGGAGGGTCTTGTGCTTTAATAATGACTTTTGGTAAGCTTTAGGGCAGCTTCATGAGGAAAACCACAGGGAGGGTGGTGTATCCCAACTTCATGTAGATGGAGACTCCTGTGCTGGGAGGCTCCTGGGCCTCATCCTGCACAACTCTTCCTCTGTAATTTTGTCTTTTCTAGAATGTCAAAAAGGTAAACCATACAGCATGTAGCCTCTTCAGCCTGATTTATTTTACTTAGCAGTGTACCAGGTAGGAGTTGTCTATATCTCTGTGTAGGGTGGTAGTTCATTCCCTTATATTCCTGTGTTGGTTATGCATTCAGCTATGGGAGGACATTCTTTTTTTTTTTTTTTATTGGTTGTTCAAAACCCTACAAAGCTCTTGACATATCATATTTCATACATTAGCATACATTAGCTTCAAGTGAGTTATGAACTCCCTTTTTTACCCCAAGTACAGATCCTCCAAACAAAAGTTGAATAAAGAAACTATAGATCTAAATAACACAATCAATAACCTAGACTTAACTGACGTATATAGAATATATCAACCATCATCAAGTGGATATACTTTTTTCTCAGCAGCACATGGATCCTTCTCAAAAATAGACCATATATTATGCCATAGGGCAAACCTCAGTAAATATAAAGGGGTGGAGATAATACCATGCATTTTATCTGATCATAATGGAATGAAACTGGAAATCAATGATAAAAGAAGGATGGGAAAATCCTATATCACATGGAAAATGAACAATATGTTACTGAATGATCAATGGGTTACAGAAGACATAAAGGAGGAAATCAAAAAATTCTTAGAGATAAATGAAAATACAGACACAACTTATCGGAATCTATGGGACACAGTGAAAGCAGTTTTAAGAGGGAAATTCATCGCCTGGAGGTCATTCCTCAAAAAAAAGAAAAACCAACAAATAAATGAGCTCACACTTCATCTCAAAGCCCTGGAAAAGGAAGAACAAAACAACAGCAAATGCAGCAGAAGGCAAGAAATAATTAAAATCAGAGCGGAAATCAACAAAATTGAAACAAAAGAAACTATTGAAAAAATCAACAAAACTAAAAGTTGGTTCTTCGAAAAAATAAACAAGATTGACAGACCCTTAGCCATGCTAACGAAGAGAAGAAGAGAGAGAACTCAAATTACTAACATACGGGATGAAAAAGGCAATATCACAACAGATGCTACAGAAATACAGAAGACAATTAGAAATTATTTTGAAAACCTATATTCCAATAAAATAGAAGATAGTGAAGACATCGATAAATTTCTTAAGACATATGATTTGCCCAGACTGAGTCAGGAGGATACACACAATTTGAACAGACCAATATCAATGGAGGAAATTGAAGAAGCAATCAAGAGACTACCCACCAAGAAAATCCCAGGACCGGATGGGTATACAGCGGAGTTTTACAAAACTTTTAAAGAAGAATTAATACCAATACTTTTCAAGTTATTTCAGAAAATAGAAAAAGAGGGAGCTCTTCCAAATTCATTCTATGAGGCCAACATCACGTTGATTCCGAAACCAGACAAAGACACCTCAAAGAAAGAAAATTACAGACCAATATCCCTGATGAACCTAGACGCAAAAATCCTCAATAAAATTCTGGCGAATCGGATACAAAGGCACATCAAAAAAATTGTGCACCATGATCAAGTAGGATTCATCCCTGGGATGCAAGGATGGTTCAATATACGGAAATCAATAAATGTTATTCACCACATCAATAGACTTAAAGATAAGAACCATATGATCATCTCGATAGACGCAGAAAAAGCATTCGACAAAATACAGCATCCCTTTATGTTCAAAACATTAGAAAAACTAGGGATAACAGGAAATTACCTTGACATTGTAAAAGCTATCTATGCTAAGCCTCAGGCTAGCATCATTCTGAATGGAGAAAAATTGAAGGCATTCCCTCTAAAATCTGGAACAAGACAGGGATGCCCTCTATCACCACTTCTATTCAATATAGTTCTCGAAACACTGGCCAGAGCAATTAGACAGACAAAAGAAATTAAAGGCATAAAAATTGGAAAAGAAGAACTTAAATTATCATTATTTGCGGATGACATGATTTTATACCTAGAAGACCCAAAAGAGTCTACAAAAAAACTACTAGAACTAATAAATGAATTCAGCAAAGTAGCAGGTTATAAAATCAACACACATAAATCAAAGGTATTCCTGTATATCAGGACATTCTTATTTATGATCTGATCAGCATCATAGAGCAGCTATGCATAATTACAAGCTAGTTTTGTTTTGACATACTTTTTCAAAGAACTTCTCTGAATGAAGATGACTTATAGAGACACTGTTGGGTCATAGATTGGACTCTTTTGCTTTGGGAAGAACTGGCACATTATCTTCCAAAGTGGTCATGCCACATGTTCTTCTATTAATGCCTGAGACTGCCAGTATCTCACATCCTGCAGCTGTTGGTGCACTGCTATTTCTTAGAGTTGAGCAGTTCTAATAGCTGTGCCATGCTACCTCACTATTGTTTTAATTATGATTCCCTGATGATATGGAATGCTGAACATCATTTTGTGTAAATATTTGCCATCTTTTACAGACTAGGAAAAAATTGTGTGTGTGTGTGTGTGTGTGTGTGTGTGTGTGTGTGTAGTGCTGGGGTTAGAACCCCAGGCCTCACATAAAGTAGGTAAGTGCTCCACCACTGAGCTATATCCCATCCTTTAAAAAATTTCCTAGGCTGGCCTCAAGTTTGCAATCTGCCTGCCTCAGATATTTGAGCAATTAGGATTGTTGGCATAAAAGAGTGCACTTGGTAAAAATGTAATTTTATAAAGTCCATGTTATTGTAATTTTTTCAGTCAGGTGGTATTTGGTATTGTGAGTTAAAACTCATCACCAAGGACTGGGGAAGTAGCTCAGTATAGAAATTTTGTACAGCATGTGTGAGGCCTTGCATTCAATCCCTTGTACAAAGAAACCAATATACAGCACCATCACTAAATCTAAGATTACATAGATTTTCTTATTTCTTTCCATATTTCTTTTAGTTTTATCACATTTTAGTTACGGACTATTATGAGTTAAGTTTTGTAGGAGTTTCTGTTTGTGTCTACATTCATTTCACTCGATATGGTTCAAATAACTTGTTAAATTACCATTTCTTAAAAAACAAGGATAATGGGTTTCATTTTAGTTTGAATTTCCAAAGTCATTGCCTTGAATAATCTGGATACAGTACTGAATTTCATCCATTTCTCAGTGGGTGCCCATACACCAGAGTGGAAGTTTCTTTGCCAGACTGCACACAGAAAGCCTTTATTCACAGGCCCCACAGTTTCAGACAGCCACCAAACTGTATTCAGTGACACTCTGAGCCCTGCATTCTGTGCCCCTGTACCCAAAATAAACAGCAGTAGATTTAGCATACTCCAAGCACACAAATTCAGGACTCCAAGTTAACCCATAACCACTGACTGGTTAAAAAAAAATAGCAAAACCAGGAAAATAACTCCTGTGCCCTAGCACCTCTAACAGGGTACATAGCTGTGAGTCCCAGAATTGACAGTTAACTTAATTTTCATTCATTGGGATAATCAGGATAATCCCAAGCAGCCAGCAGAGATCACAATGGCAGTAGAATCCATAAAGGGACTTATAAAGCACCAGCCCAGCCACCAGCCACCACATAATTTGCCTAGATATGAGACCACCAACCCACAACCTGTGCACTTCAGAGGCGGGCAACATCCCTACACTACCCCCACAGGCCATCCTGCACCACATCAACCAGCCTATAATATGTCTACCCTAGAACACTACATCTCACACACTGGAAAATATAAACAGGGAGAGCCCACACTAGATTTAACAACACTGGATACACAGAACTTTTCTTCAGGAGGCCACACAAAACTGCATTCCCTAACAGAGGGTAATCTGACCTCTCAGTAACAAATGATTTGGAACTTTCTATTCTGACTCACCAAAAAACAAAAACAAAAACAAAAACAAAACAAAACAAAACAAAAAAAACTAGGTACCTGGATATAAAGATCAGAGAGGGCCTCCTAGAATTGAATTAGATGTGAGCTAGTGTGATCAGTACCTTCACATTCAGAGAAACTTAAGGTAAAGTCAATGCATGATGGGCATCTTCTTATACTCCCAAATCCCAAATAATTCCAGGTCAGAAAGACTCAACAAGAAATCTCCCTTCCTCAGCATGGATTATCACAAAGAGTTCTAATGTCAATTGTGGTCAAACAAATATCACTTTCATTTTGAATTGATTGATGTCTCCTTATTGTTTGATATTGCAGCTCTGAGCCCAACTGGTTGTATTTCTTCTAATGTCTTAAAGGATTAACTGGAATCATTCTTTCTACTGTTGTTTTCTTAAGTCAGATTTATACTTGCTTCTTGTAACCTTTCTTTTCCCTCTTGCAGTAACTTATCCTACCTGTAAATAGCCACCATTTTTTCCCTCTTTTGATCTTACTTTGTTTTTTCTATCTTATTTTTTTCTTTGCTCATTTTTTTCTCTTATTTCTATTTCAACCTCTGTATGGCATAATAATAATTACTATTTTCAATTGGAAGAACAAGAACAAAATTTAAACATAAACATCTGCAAACCTATTATAAAATCCAGTTCTTTAAAATCCCTCAATTCTTCTGTGTCAGAAGCAAAAAAGAACTGCCTACTCAAAGACTGGAGAATCATACATGAAAGTTTCATGATCCCATAAAAATATCCATAAACTAGAGAGTAAGAGATACAAGAAGAGGTATGGCATTGGTGAGATGAAGGAAAAGAAAAAGGGAGAAAGAGAGAGAGAGAGAGAGAGAGAGAGAGAGAGAGAGAGAGAGAGAGAGAGAGACACCTGGGGTTGATGGCACTAGCTAAGCAAGGCAAAGTGATCATGTTATAAAATGAAAATCTGTCCAAACTAATCTTTTCGCTCTATCAAAAACTGAATCTAAGATGCCAGAGCCTGGACACACAAAAGGGGCTACTAACAGGATAATTTGTATAATTATCCACTGTTCCTCCTCCACAAGGAACTGTTCTAAGGGACTGGGTAGCCCCAATAGAACTGTTTATTGCCCATGCACCCGTCACTATGAATCCCACTCAGCCCAGCAATTCAGTTAAAAGAGTTAGCAAGGGACTTGGCTCATTCTTAACCCCCAGAGCTCCTCCTAGTATCTGTTCCAAGATTTCAGCTCCATCTCTGAATTGCTTAGGGGGGGACTGGGTTCAAGCCCAGTCCTTAGGACAGACCCCATGTCCCAGCAGCTAGAACATGGGCTACAACCAAAAATGATTACTGGGAGCACTTTTCACTTCTACTGGGAAATTTACCAATTTTTGCCTTCAGCAGTGAGGTGTCTCTTTTAGGATCTTATGTCTAAACTATATAATTTTTGTTATATTGGGACAAACAATTGTTCCCATATTCTTTATTGGTGTTTTATAGCTATACATAATAGTGGGATTCATTGTTGCATTTTCATACATGCACATAATCTAACAATCTAACTTGGCCAATATCATCCCCCTGTATTTCCCCTTTCCATTCCTTACTCCCCTTCCTCTATTGATCTACCTTTGATTTTCATGAGATTCCCCTAACACTTTTCATGTTTTTCTCTTTAGCTCTCACATATGACTTTCTGAGTTTGGCTTACTAACTTATGCCTTCTAAGTTATATCTGGCACTCAGAAGCAGCACAAAGATACCATATGTTCCCATTTTCAGCCCAGAGTGCAATTACACTGTGGATGTAAGGACAGAGAAATTTAGTGCTACTAAAACAAACTTTCCTTAAATCACATCAGAATCAACTGCTATTCATTTTGGAAGGAAGGTTTCTCATTGACCTCACTCAAAGTCATTTTTTTTTTAATTTGGTGCATGGCATGATGCTGGAGTGTGGACTCCACTGTCAACCAGGAAATCCCACCCTCATGTGCTCAACCAAATACCTCTTCTCCATAAGTGCTAGCCAGGGTTATTGTTGGTTGTACTTTCATTGTTATATCATCTTACCATTATCAAAAAGAGTTAAATTGAATTGTGGCATCTTTGCATAGAATTCATTAGCAGGATTCTAAATGGTGTTCCTTTGCCTGCATTTGTGTCCCCTCAATTTCCCTCAGAATTTGTTTTTTTTCCAGAGGTCCTTGAAGGGAATCCGGTGACTCACCAGGTTTGAAATAGAATCCCCGAACACTGACCCACCCTTTCATCTTGTCTTGGTCTCCAGAGCTATGAGCCAACTGTAGCTGTTCCACAGGGTTCCAGTTTGAGCACAACCTCAAGCCAGGTGGACACATCTGTTCCTGGACCCTTGGTCACTCACACTCACCCAAGTAAAATTGAAAATGCAGCATTACATTAGCCCTAAAAGCCATGGGTAAAAGGGATTAGCTGTATGATGACATGTGCAAGCTAGTGGCCCCAGCACTGCACAACCCCTGCAAACTTCTTCTCTCCTGGTAGTGGGGTCACATAGTATAGGATAGGGGAGAGGATAGAAGAAAAGGGGAGTGGAGAGGAGGGGGATGAAAGAGAGGAGAGGAAAGGAGAGGACAGGGAAAGAAAGAGAGGACCAAAGGTCTCAGGTGGGTGGGTACAGAAGATACCACCCTGGGCACCACCCCACTAGGTATGTTGTATGCTCTGCCCACTAACTCCAGAGATGAAGTACAATGCCTCCTTCCAACACCTGGCACATTTTCTCAAATGTCACCTTTATCATACAGACAATCTACTAATCCCATCACTCTGGGCCCCACAGTGGTGCCCTCGGGTTCCAGATTCTAGGTGGGGTTTGTTTCTGTCATCAGACACCTAGGATTCCCTCCTTCCTTCCTCACAGTCTGATCTGGTCTCCATCCCTCTCCATATCCCTTCTTCTACTCACTCAACTGCCCCCTTTTTCTGACATTAGAATCCACAGTTTGTCTTTCCCCAATAGGGTGCTCTGACTGCATGAGCAGTCAGTGTAGGCAGCACAGAGAATGTGAGCCACATGCTGGTCAGAGGTACAATCAAATGGGAGGAATGCTTAAAAGCCTCTCAGTGAGCAATGGATAGCAGGTGACCAAATGTATTCCCCATTCTGCAGCTCCTTGTGACCAAGGAAAGAACTGGACAGAAAGCACAGCACCCAGAGTTCTGCATCAGGCAGGGTAGCACTGATCAAAGCCCCAATCTTCATCCTTACCCACATAAAAGGAGGTTGACCAGAAGGTCAGTGTATGAAGATGTTCCCCAATCAGAAGCCAGGTGAATCCACAAGATGCCAAAGCACTCAGCATTCAGGATATTTCCTGAGGCCCATCCTAAGGCTGTGATGTGGGAGATTGGTGAAGCAGTCAGAGGCAAGAAGCTACTTGGTCCTTGGCTTTATCCTGCCTTATCTCAGAACCCATGCAGAGAATTAAATTACTTATCCCAAATTACAACACAGTAGAGTAGGAAAAACACAACAAACACCAAAGTGTTAGTAAGGCAGTGGATTGAATTGGAATTTTCATTCTGGCCCCAGAACTGCACAACCCCTGTGAACACCTTCTTTCTTAGAAGTAGGGTCAGATAGAATAGGATAGGGAAGAGGAGAGAAGGAGAGGGGAGGGGAGAGAAGTCATTTTGGATATTTTGGACAAGGCTAGGCCTTGAGGTCCTCATCAAGGAAACAGGTTGAGGGGGGCTCCTTTACATGGACTGCCACCCAGGCTAAATGACTCACATATGCCAGATTCATAGCATATGGCTTGGACTAGATAAATGAGTATAAATTACTTAGACTAATAAAATCCTACATCCTGGATGCACAAGATACCACTGAGTTGTTCACTTTAAAGCAGTTCATTTTATGTTATGTGAATTTCAGCTCAAGACATTTTCAAAATTGCAAAAAGCATCAAATCAAGACAATCCTGTTATGTACTTCATCCCTTTTCATTTATGAAGCACTCTAGTACACAGAGAACTCATCCAAGGACCACTGAAGAAGACCATGATAAGAGAAAAGAGGTTTCAGGGGCTAGAGATCCAGCCTGCAGAGCCTCTGGTTACTTGCTAGAGTTCTCTTTGTCACAGCTGGGCCTTTGAGTAATTCCTGTGTTATTAGTCCACTTTGCTCCAAGCTGTTCCATGGTAAAGGAAGGGAAGGACCATGTTTCAACATCCAACCAAGAAACTTAAAATAGCAGCAAACAGGCAGATAGCACCTAAGATTGCCACTGGGCTTACTATGATTTGAATATGTCCTGCAAAAGTCCATGTGTTGAAAACTTAATCCCAAAATCTTATGATAATAGTATTTGCTATTGAACATTTGAGAGGTCATTAGGGTTAGATGAGATCATGAAAGTGAGTTCCTCATGATGACATTGGTGGCTTTATTGATGCTTTGGGTTACCTTATGATGCCCGCTGCCACTTATAATGCAGCAAGTAACCCCACATGCACTGAACAGATGCCAATACCATGTCATTGGATCTCCCAGATTCCCAAATCAAAACACCTCTATTGTTGAAAAAGTAGGCCCAAATTTTTATCACATTGAATTGGGCCCTGACTTCTTTAACAGGATTCCTAAATCGCAAGAAATAAAATCAAGAATCAACATAAAAACTTCTCAGCAAAAGAAACATCCATGCAGTGAAAAATGAGCCTACATTTGAGGAGAAATTTTTCCACAAACACACACATCAGATAGAGGACTAATTTGCCAGCATATATAAAGAAGTAAAAAAACATATAAACAAAACAAAAACAAAAACAAAACCCAATCAATAAATGGGCTAAGGAGCTGGACATACACTTCTCAGAAGAAGATTTATATTTGATGAACAAATATATTTTAAAAATGTTCAACATCTCTAGTAATTAGAGAAATGAAAAACAAAACTACTCTAAGATTTCATCTCACTCCAGTCAGTATGTCAGTTATCAAGAATACAAACAACAATAATTGTTAGAGAGGATGTGGGGGGAAAGGTACACTCATACATTGCAAATTAGTATGGACAATCTGGACAGCAATATGAAAATTCCTTAGAAATTTTGGAATTGAACTACCATTTGATCCAGCTATCCCGCTCCTCAGTCTATACCCAAAGGACTTAAAGTCAGCATGCTATAGTAATACAACCACATTAATGTTTACAGCAGCTCAATTCGCAATCACTAAACTGTGGAACCAACCTAGATACCCTTCAATAGATGAATGAATAAAGAAACTGTAGCATATACTCACAATGCAATATCACTCAGCATAAAAAGAGAATAAAATTATGGCAATTGCAAGAAATGTATGGAGTTGGAGAATATCATGCTAAGCAAAGTAAGCCAATCCTGAATAATCAAAGGCCAAATGTTCTCTCTGATAAGTGCATGCTGATGCATAATTGGGGGGGTGAGAATGGAGGAAATTTCATCCAGCCAAGGGTAGGGGGAGAGGGGGAGGGGAGAGGAAGGTAGGAAAGATGAGATGAGAGCGACATCATTACTCTAGGTACATGTATGATTGCACCTGTGATGTGACTCTACATAATGTACACCCAGAAAAACAAACTTGGGGTTCATTTGTGTACAATGAATCAAAAAGCTTTCTGCTCTCATGTATAACTGATTAGAACTAATAAAAAATAAACTGAAACAAACCCACCTCTCTTCTTTATAAATTACCCAGTCTGTGGTCTTCCACTGTAGCAATAAAAGAAAGATAGGGTTCCTGAGGGAGGCAGAGATCAGGAGCTCAGGGTTGAGCAGCAGAGCCAGACACACTATCTCTCATAGAGAGCTTGCTTCCCTCCAGCCCCACGGAGAGAACAAACAGGGGTAATTCCTCCTGATGGCTGTTGGAAAAAGGGTCATTGGGAGGGACTTCTGCTGGTACACTGTCCTCTGGCTAACAGGTTCTTTACCTCCCATCTTGTTCCTTTCATTTCTTTCTTATTAATAATTATATCTTACTTTTCAAACCCTACAGAACGTTATTCCAATAGATGCTGTCATGAAGCTGCAGTATGAAGAAATCCATGGCTTGACTCACTCAAGCACCAGAGTAAAATCCAGGCTCTCCTGTCCAGGCTTCACATACTTCCCCCCAGGGGGCCCAGAAAATTCCAGAAAATTCAGGAAACATAAGAAGAGGCTCAGGTTGACTTAGGAACATGTGATATTAATAGTAGTTATGTTCATATGACTATTGGAAATACAAATTCCAGTTCTGTAATTGAATAGTACTTATGTTTTTTTCTGTATGAACAGTATACTCAGATTACTCAATGTGAATAGAAAAAATTTTCTCTTGAAGCTGAATATTTGAGAAGGTATTGATCTTATTGAAGGTATTTCACCAGTAGTTAAATGTTTAGTATGAACGTAAATGATTTAACTAGTATACTTTTTTTAAGCTCCCTCCTTTCAGGTTAATGGATTAAACAAAATGATGTTTTAAGAATGTTTTTAAAGTCAAAGTTTGGTTTTTGTCTTCAGCTTGAACCCAGGCTTTTTGAAATTTCCTTGAATTAAGTGTGGTTATTTAAAAGCACAAGAGAGAAATCACTTGTATTTACCAACTTATTTATTTATATATTTTTAAAGTATAGATGAATCTTTATTTTTTTTTTTTGTTTGTTTATTTTTATGTGGTGCTGAGGATTGAATCCATTGCCTCACATGTGCGAGGCAGGCGCTCTGATACTGAGCCACACCACCAGCCCACTTACCAACTTTTTTATTAGCCTTTGCTTAATTTAGTATTTTGCCTTCCTTTTCTTATGTTGATGACTTATTCTTTTTAGCTTTTTCCAGTTTATAGATGGCAGTTACATGTATCCTTCTGTTTACATGAGATAAATATTGCTAGTTTAAAAGGGTGGGTCTTTTTCTAGGAATGTATTGAGTTGAAGATGGTATTTAGGTTGACAGTTTCTGTCTCTTGCCTATTTAATTATCTAAGGAGAACTGTTGAGAAACCCCACTTGAGGTCTGGGGATGTAGCTCTGTGATAGAACACTGGCCTAGCATTCTCGGGGTCCAGGGTTTGATCCCCAGCACTAAACAAGAGTATTTGAGTTTACTATGTAAACAGATCTTGCACTGTGGTATGTGGCTACTTAAGGTTGAGTTTTATTGGCTTATTTTCAGAAATAAGAGTAGCCCCCTACATAATTTCCAGAATATAAATTTTACTTAGTAAAAGAGTAGGTAGGCACTTTTCATTTCACACAGCCTTTATGTTTTGAATTTTGTTTTTCCTCTCTGAATTAGTTCCTGGATGGCTCTAGGTGTATAGTTGTGATTTTTTGTTTGTTTGTTTGTTTGTTTTAATTCAATACCTTTTAGTTGTCAATGGACCTTTATTTTATTCATTTATATATGTGGTGCTAAGCATCCAACCCCATGCCTCACACATGCTGGGCAAGTGCTCTACCACTGAGCCACAGCCCCAGACCCTATAGTTTTTAATTGTGATAACCGTGTTTAAAAATTGAAATGTTTTTTTCTTTTTGATGTTAAATCATGTGTTTAAAGGATGACTCTGCATTTTCATTCAGCTTTCAGGTTCTTCTTCATTTTGATGCCTATTTCTGTGCATAAAACCCAGTAGAAGGAGCCACAACTTTTAAGAGTCTGTTTGTTTACCAAAAAAAGAGAGGAACATTAGCATGCCTACTAAGATATTTATATACCCATAAACAATGCATAGATTGGTTAGGTGCGGGGTACTGATAGCTATTTTTCAAATGTAGTTTCCTTCCAAATTATTCCGAAACTGATGTTTAATATCTCAACAAAATAGACAACTGCTGATATCTAGGCAAAATAGGAAATACATGCTTATTTATACACAGGCATACTTTTGAGTTCCTAAGGCAAGCTGATTTTCAGATTAGGTTACCTTTCTGGAAAAGAAACCTGTTAACTGAGATGAAAGGGGAATGTTGAGTGGGGTTTGGAGATTATTTTCTTACTTTATGGCAGAATTCAGAAGCAAAGCATATTGGTATAGCAGTGTAAATTTGTTATGTTTAAATATGAGATTGATTTTGTGTGTGTGTGTGTGTGTGTGTGTGTGTGTGTGTGTGTGTGTGTGTGTTTTACTGGAGATGGAACCCAGGGCCTTGTGCATGTGAGGCAAGCACGCACTCTGCCAACTGAGGTATATCCTCAGCCCTGATATGTTTTTAATCACAAATTTTGCCTAGGGTTTTAGTTGACTTTCTTTAAAAAAATTCAAATTTTTGGTGTTTATTACCTATCTCATTGGTTAATTTGTGTCTGTTGAGTACAAAAGAAAAAGGAGCTCTTAATTTACACCTTAACAAGAAACTTTTTTTTGAGAGTCTATAAAATGACTTATTTTCATCAGAAGTGGTCATTTTGGTTTTTTAATCCAAGAAAATTTAATTAAAACTTTGTCCATCCTGCCTCCTAGTGTTAAAAATATAGATTTAGTGGTTTATTGTTAAATATATGTTAAGAGAGGGCAGAAGTCATTGTAAGATTATAATGAGAAATATTAAGTTTCTGTGAATTTCTGGAATTTGAATGAAAAAGATTTGATCTGTGCATTGCTGGTGAGGATTCTGATTTGGATCAAGGTAGGGAGGAAAGAGGGAGGGCTTGTGAACCACAATTTTTTCTTTCCTCTTCATCAGTGATTAACTGAGAACAGGTAACAGGACATTAATGAGTGTACAGGAATTTGCCTTCCCACTGGTAGACTTTGGAACTAGTAAAAGGAACAAAAATCAGGAAACCTTTTTCCAGTGCTTGTGGCTAGTCTTTCTGATTTTTCCATAGCAATTACAAGTATTGAATTACCTCTGGCACTCTGATCTTGCTTGTTTTTTTTCCCTCCACATTTTAAAATTGGTGCATTATGGTTGTACATAACTGCTTGCCTTTTAATTCAACTTATACTGATTGCTGAATTTCCTATCTTTTTTCTTAATTAACCAAGACTTAAATATTTCCTTCTGATCTAAAGGTTTTAACTTCTGCTTTTAGGAGATAGGGAACATTTCTTTATTTTAGATGGTGAACTTAAAATACTGCCTTATAAAATTAGACTTTTAATTCTCAGTTTCAGTAGTAAAATGAGGCCTATCCCATGTTCTTTCTTCTGTACATGCAGTTAAAAAATAACATTATGGTTTATTTATATAACTAACTTATAATCTTATTAATAGTTTAATATATTTGAGTTCAAGTATGAAGTGAACCTGTTATGTATGGGAGTGATTATTAAGAGCAAGTCAGAATATACTATCTCAACATTATTTCTGAAATTTAAAAAAATTCTTGCGTGGTGCAGTGGCACATACCTGTAATACCGACAGTTTAGGAGACTGAGGTAGGAGGATCATGAGTTCAAAGCCAGCCTTGGCAATTTAGCAAGGCCCTAAGTAACTCATCAAGATCCTGTCTCTAAATAAAATACAAAGGTGGGGAGGGATGACTGGGAATGTGATTCATCCCCACATTAAGCACCCCTGGGTTCAATCCTTAGTACAAAGAATGAAATAAGAATTCTTAACCCTCCCCACTTTAAAAAAATTTGTATGTGATTGGTTTTAATCTGTTTTGGTGATCAAGTAATCATATATGCTTGATATGTCCCCTCACCTGTCCCTGCCATGAGGATTAAGTTTAAAGAGAAGTGGTTGTGAAATTGTTTTAAAGGGTACCCAGTTATTATTGAATTCATCATAGTTAATCTTTTCTGATAACGCAGGGCTTCCCCCTTCCTATTTCTTGATGTGAAAAACAATAAGGTGTTGTGAAGTATCTTAATGTCTAAAAATATCAGAGCACAATGGTCACTTTGTGTTTAATTTCTCATGTTTTGGGGTTCACATTTGGAAAAACTTTTGCTAGCATTTCAGTGGCTAAATGAAGAAAAATGACCTTAAACTTTGATTACCAGCTGACTTTGAAATTCTTTTTCTTGCAGAGCCTTCTTTGAGGAATGTGTTTAGAACCTCTCCCAAAATTTATAAAAAAAAGTCCATTTATGTAAATGAGAAATGGGCCAAACGCCACAACTAATGTAGTACAGAACCAGACAGAATTGATCTTCTGGTTATTATCTGTTGAAACAAAGCTTTTACCTTCTTAAAATCCAGGGGCTTGTGCATGCTAGTCCAGCAACTATCACTGAGCTACCTCCCCAACCCTTTTAATTCAAATTTTTTTTAGTTGTAGATGGACACAATATTTTTATTTTTATGTGGTGCTGAGGATCGAATCCAGTGCCTCACACATGCTAGGCAAAAGCTCTACCACTGAGCCACAACTCCAGCCCCTGCAACCCTTATAATTTTATTTTGAGATAGGGTCTTGTAAAGTTGCTAAGATTGACTTTGAATTTGCAGTCATCCTGCTTCAGCCTCTCAACTAAGTGAGATTATAGTATAGGTATGTGCCATTGTGCTCCAGGAGCTTATGCTTATTATAGTGACATTATCATAAATGTTAGTGGTTTAAGAGTCTTGGTACCCTATAGTTTCTTTTGGTACTGAAATGTGATTATAACATGAAGTCTAGCTGATTCTGACAACTTGATAAGCCCCCCCAACCTCCGCCCCTGCCCCAGAGAGGGAGGTAGTTTTTTGTTTAGAAAATGATAATGTTTTAACTGCTTATCTCTGTCCCACAGCTGGCAGAAAACTGTAGTACACTGATCATAAAGTTACATATTGAACTAAATACTGCCAATTTGTTTTATTGTTTTCAAAGTATAAATAAGGAAAATAGTCAAACAGTGAACAATCAGGCCTGTGAGATCGTAGTTGATAGTAAAATGGCAGCTGCAGAAGGATTAGAACTTAATTTTGTTCATTGCTGCATCACCAGTGTCTGGAGTAGTACCTTCCATCCAGAAATATTTGTTGAATGAATGAATCTTCACCACTTAAGCAAAATAGGTGGATGCAGTAATGTTTTTGATTTTCTCCTTGTTTGTATTTTTAGTTATACTTGACTTAAGCAGTAAAGGTTTTTAGGAAACTTGAGCTTGAGGGAATAAGTTTAAGCCATAGTTGCTTTACCCAGATGATAAATGCTTGTGTTTGACTTAATGCCAATGATTAAATCATCTCTCCACCTGCCCCTACTACAGGTATCCTAGTTTTGAATATCTGAAAAGTTAATTGACATAAATAAGAAAAAAAGAAAAAAAAATTATCCCTTCCAGTGGCAGTTGTAAAGCTTTTTTTAAAAAAAACTTTTTAAAAATTTATTTATTTATTTATTTTTACATAGGATCTAGCTATGTTGACCAGGATGGTTCTGAACTTTTGGGCTCAAGTGATCCCATCTTAACCTCTAAAGTAGTTGGGACTACAGGTCTGTGTCACTGTGCCTTGCTGTAAAATCATTTCTTAAAATTTAATATTCCCAGATTTACTATTTAGTATTGCCTCCTCACTCAAAGTGTGTTCCAAATCTGTTCTTTTTTTTTTAACTATTCAGTGCATGTGGAAGAAGATCCATTTGTTTTCATATCCACAGTAAATAAGATTGTTTTAAAATTATTTAATGTTGCTTGCCTTCTTAAAGTTTTGAACTCTTAATATCCTGCATTTGAAAAGTGACAGGGCTATTTGAAAATTACTCCATTTTTCAAAATGTATTTCAGTTAAAAAAAAAAAAAAAGTTCTCCACTGTCCCCCTCTCCCATCCCCCCAACCATTTTATGATGCCTGGTCTTTGTTTTAGTTTTTCCTGTTTTATTTATTTTTTCAGAATAATAGGCATGAGTTTATTAGAAAGGATAGGAAAGGATAGAAGGGGACACAGTAAAAGGAGAGAGTAGGTTCTCTCAGGAGAGGGACCCTTGTTTATATTTACTGATTAGTTTTTATGTTTTTTAAAAAGTTGGGGCTGTGGCTGTGGCTCAGTGGTAGCACACTTGCCTGGCATGTGTGAGGCACTGGGTTTGATTCTCAGCACCACATAGATCTTTATTTACTCCTTTATTTTTATCAACAACTTAAAAGTTTTTTTTTTTTTTAAAAGTTGTGGCTGGAGTTGTGGCTCTGTGTTAGAACACTTGCCTAGCATGGGTGAGGCACTGGGTCAAATCCTCAGCACCACATAAAAGCAAATAAAAAAAAATAAAGGTTAAATTCTTTAAAAAATGTAATTGCTTCAAAAGATTATATAAATCATCCAGACTGGTGTACCTCTTTGCCCTTCTTGAAGCTAGTGTGGTAGGTGGCACATAGGTAATCACAAACTATACTGAGTAGATACCAAATTTGTCCATTCCTTCTTGGCCTTCTCAGGGACTCTGTGACTTTCATAGTCAACCTCATTATCTTCCAGAAAGAGAGTTCATTGAGTATATTGTGCTAGGTTTCTTTCTCTGATCAAACTGTGTGATAATATCTCGTGTCATAGTATTTAATATTCAACTATGTTGATTTTTATTCTTTAGGGTTATCTCTTACAATAGATAAAATCATATTCATATGGTGTAATATGTAATGGTAAAAAACTTAAATCATTCTGAAGCTATCTGAATTAAGATATATTTATTTTATTTGGGTACTGGGAATTGAACTCAGGGTCACTTACCACTTTGCCACAGCCTATTTTGTATTTTATTTAGAGACAGGGTTTCATTGAGTTTCTCAGTGCCTTGCTTTTGCTGAGGCTGGCTTTGAACTCGAGATCCTCCTGCCTCGGCCTCTGGAGCTGCTGGCTACTGCATCTGGCCAGGAGGATTTAATTTTTGTGTTCCCTTGTGATGGAACTTAAGAGTAACTTTAACATTTAAGAGTTAATTAACCCCTACCTCATCCAACATAACCATATTAAATTCTCTAGCTCTAAAATTAAGATTATGTTCAAGGTCCCCAAACATAACTACTTTGAGGTACTTCTGATTTTTATCATAGGAAGGTGCTCGTCACCTTTATTTTTTTTTTCTTTTTGTAGATGGACAGAATGCCTTTACTTTATTTGTTTATTTTTATGTGGTACTGGGGATCAAACCCAGTGCCTCACGCTTGTCTCCCACTGAGCTTATTTTAGACTCATGGCCCTTATGTGACAAATAGTCCTTAGAGACATGGGCAATGTATTTTGCTGGTGGTGTTTCACAGTGATATGCTTATTTCCAGTCAAGAAGATGTTTGATTTTGGTTATTGGGAAGAAGATTCTTTGCTATCATTGAAGCCTACCTTTCTCAGCCTTTTCGTTGAATATGTCTTTTTATTTGGTTCATTTTTTGGAATTTCATGGGCACCTATGGAAATTTTACATGAACACTTAATGAACATATTTCTGACAGAATAAGTAATTTCTAAAACATGTCAGATAATTCTAAGAATAGATGTAGTGATTTTGTGTTGAATTTAATCCCACCCCACAACCCCAATTATCTTTTTTTTTTTGTAGGGGAGGTACTGGGGATTGAACTCAGGAGCACATGACCACTAGTCACATCCCCATCCCTTTTTTGTACTTTATGTAGAGACAGGGTCTCACTGTGTTGCTTAGCACATAGCTTTTGCTGAGACTGGCTTTGAACCCTCAATCCACTTCTCTCAGCCTTCCAAACCTCTGGGATTACAGGTGTGCACCATCACACCCAGCCACAACCCTAATTATCTGATGGACATATATCTTCTTGGGAGGTTACTAGAATATCGTACATAGCTGGCTAGCTTCCTTGAATTCCACCCTCATTTTCTAATGAAATACTTCTTTTTCTGATTCTGAGTTTCAATATTTATTACATTCATCTTCACATATATGATTTCATGTCACTTGAACCATCAGCTCAAAAGAATTGTGTCTATAAATATTGAGAGAAATAATCACAAAGGAATTATTAGGTCTTTTATTTCTGTAAAGGTCAGAATAGTTGCCTAGTAGAGAACAAATTCTTTCTGCCCCTTACTTTTTTCTTAAAAAAGATTCATTGGTAGAAGGCAATTATATGTACCAAAAACTTTAACTAGGAAGTCCAAACGAGAGTAGCTGTGACCTTAGTTTTTAACGTACCTGTTCTTTTAAGTTGCGGAGATTTCCCTGACAAGCTGTCAGAAATGATGATTTCTTGACTGAAGAAAAACCCTAAAATAGGAGGTTCCTGGAAAGCTCTTTTTTTGTATATTTCTACTGTTGCAGAAGGCATGCTGAAAGCCTGGCTGGGTCTTAGTTCTGTGATTTAAATATTATAAAATTTGTGGTTATCTGCTGCAATAAAAAGTGTTTTCTGAACAGTCTTTATTGCAGCAAGCAAAATCCATCATATGTTCTAACTTGTACAGAAAAATCTTTTAGTGAAATCTATCTTGATTCTTAAAATATTTGTCATTATAAAATGTGTTTCTTTTGCAGATTTCCTTGTGAAACCTTCTGATAGAAAAAGTTCTCAGTACAAACTTCATTTGGTAAGTTATACCCCCCCCAATATTCTCTATGCTGAAGTGAAGCAGGAAAAATTGATTTACAGAATAATGGTGGTGGTGGGGAGTCTGTCTGTCTTGTAAATAATTACTTAGATGAAGTTTTCTGTTCATTTTAATGTCTTTAAATATGGTGTGTGTGTGTGTGTGTGTGTGTGTGTGTGTGTGTGTGTGTAATTTTAATTTTATTTTTCCTTCCCTAGGATACAGGGAGAGTTACTTTTTCCAAATGTAATTGTGGTAATGTTCTGTGCCTGGATATTTGTATTTAAATTGAGAGTTAATGAGTTGCAGCACAGTATTTCTTCTAAAATAAACAGCCCTTACCAATCTGGAGTTTTAAAATTTAAAACTTGATTCTTTGAATTTTCTTAAAATTGGTATATATTTATATGATAACTAATGCCTCTTAGTACTAGAGGTAGTAGTACAAGTGTGAAGTTTAATTAGAAAAACAAGTTCTAAAGATTTTTCTAGATCTTTCTCCAGTGTGGATATTAATCCAGCGGTATCTGTCCCTTACTGTATCTTTATTATAGCCTTATAAATCTGTTTAATTTAGGGAATTAAAATTCCCTTTCATTGAAAAGTTGTGCTTTGCTTTTAAGTTATTAAATCCAAACCATTGTCTTGGCTTATCATTGCCCTAGAACATAAATCCAACTCCTTAGCATGGCATGTAGGGCTCTTTAGAGATGGATTTGAACAAATCTTCTATAGCTAATAACCTGTTCCCTGTATACCTAGAATGACTCTTGTTATAAACACACTTGCCTACTTCCTGTCTTTTTAATACTGTTCAGTGTTCATTTTTGTTTTTCTTTCTACTGTATGTACCATTTCTGTTCAATCTTTGTCTCATAGTTCAAGATCTTGCTGGTTTGGCTGGGCATCGTGTCACACGTCTTTAATCCCAGCAGCTTGGGAGACTGAGGCAGGAGGATCACAAGTTCAAAGCCAGCAACAGTGAGGCCCTAAGCAACTCAGTGAAATACAAAATAGGGGCTGGGCATGTGGCTCAAGCGGTAACGCGCTCGTCTGGCATGTGCTGGGCACTGGGTTCAATCCTCAGCACTATAATAAAATAAAGATGTTGTGTCCATCTTAAACTGAAAAATAAATATTAAGAAATTCTCTCTCTCTCTCTCTCTCTCTCTCTCTCTCTCTCTCTCTCTCTTTAAAAAATAGGACTGAGGATGGGGACTCAGTGGTTGAATGTTGCTGAGTGCAATCCCTGGTACAAAAAAAAAATCTTGCTGGTTCAATAAATAAAAGCTCAAGTCTTCTACAAAGCCCTCCTTGAATGCCCAGGTCAGAATCTTTCTGTCTTTTGCATTACCATGGAATTATATTTCTTTATCTCTTCTCATACTCCGCTTTATTAGTTACATCTGTCAGCTCCTCAGAACTATGAATGCCAAAAGGCAAGAACTAACTTTGTGCTTGCATTATCAGTTTATATACTACTCACCCAATTCCTGGATACCAGTGCCTTCTCACTCTAAATCCCTCTTGATTAGGGTTTTGATTTTGGTAAGGAGGTAGGAGAATAGATTGGTTTGAGTAGAAACTGGGTATCAAAATCTTTGGTTTAGTTTACTGTGTTTCTTTCTTTGCAAGGATTATATAGTATATAATCAATGTCTTTGTAGTCCAAGTTTCTCAATATCTTATTTGGTTGAATTGTTACCGTTTGCAAGTATGAATTTTTGTTTTTAAGTGAGGAATTGAGTAATTTCTTCTTTAAAAATGCTTGAAATTGGGGTTGGGGCTGTGGCTCAGAGGTAGAGCACTTGCCTACCATGCGTGAGGCACTGGGTTTGATCCCCAGCACCACATACAAATAAAATAAAGATATTGTGTCCATCTATAACTAAAAAATAAATATATATTTAAAAAATGCTTGAAATAACAGTTTCATAAATATTTCTGTTAATTGAATCCTGGAATGGTACTGTTGCTGGAACTCAAAAAGAAGCCTGTGAGTCACCACTGTCAAATTTGCATACATATATTAAGAAAAGAGAAATTTGAACTTGATGCTCGGGATAGGAATCTTGTCCTTCATTTGTTTAAAGGAGTTGCTTTATAGAGAAAGGGTTTCTTTTTAGAAAAATAAGTATAATTCTAAGATATTGGTTGGTTTTCAGTGTTTAATATTTACAGTGTCATAATGTAAATGTTTATTTGTTTTTAACTTTAAAATCAATCTACAGAAAAACATTAAAGATTTAAAAAACAATGAATGCTGGGTTTGGTCGCCCATGCTATGAGTGATTTCAGAAATGTTGTTTGGATTTATAGAATCCCAGCAGTTTGGGAGGCTGAGGCAGGAGAATTTTGAGTTCAAAGCCAGCCTTGGAAATGGCAAGGCACTAAGCAATTCAGAGAGACCCTATCTCTAAATAATACAAAATAGGGCTGGGAATGTGGCTCAGCAGTTGTGTGTTCCTGAGTTCAATCCCTGGTACTCCCTCCAAAATAAATAAATTAATTAATATGTGCCTCAGATAAAAGGAGACCAGACATATGACAAATGGATCCAATGTGATTCTGGAATGGATCCTTTACAGGGGCAGGAGGAATGTGCAGATTTGCTATAAAAGATATAATTAGATAAATTGATGAAAGTAAAATAGAGGGCTGGGATTGTGGCTCAGTGGCGAGCGCTCACCTAGCACGTGCAAGGCCCTGGGTTCGATCGTCAGCACCATGTAAAAATAAAATAAAGGTATTGTGTCCAACTGCAATTCAAAAATAAAATATTAAAAAAAGAATGTAGAATAGAGGTGGTGGATTAAAGTGTTATCTCAGTGTTAAATTTTCTGAATTTGAAAACTAGTGCTATGTTTATACAAAAGATTTTCTTTGCTTTTGAGAAATATTCACTGAAAGTAGTAAAAATTAAATAAGCATGGTAGTATATGCAACCCTTTAACATTCAAAGAAAATAACTGTGTACACATATACAAATAGGTGTGGAGAAAGATACTTGGGAATTGTCCTGTCCATGTTATTTGTTTCATAATGGAAGATTTTATTTAATGAAGTACAATCTTTAGATAGAACTATTTTATATATAGGATTGCATGTAAACAGTATTAATTTTAAATGTACATATAATTAAATGGCACTAATATTGAGCATATCATATATATATCATATCCTTTGATCCTTACAACTCTTTTATGTAGCTCTTATTTCTATTGTTTACACTTCAGTATCTTCATGTGTAAAAGAATTATCATGACTTTCCTTCAAGGTCATTGAGATAAAACAGGTTGAGCAGACCTAATCTAGAAGTTTGATATGCTCCAAAATCAGAAAATTTCTGAAATCTCAAACACTTGTGGTTCCACACATTTTGAGTAAGGGATACTCAACCTGTATATGGCAGAATCAGGACTTGTATCTTACCTGCCCTCAGAGCCATTGCTTTACATACTTAATTGTTTTTTCTTGAGGTCATTATCTTCACACTCTGTCATCAGTTAAATGATAACCTTTTATTAAATAGTTATTTTTAGTTTCTTTTTTAAAAACTTTAGAGGAAAATTTTGTTTTCCTAATGATAAATGTAAATGTATAAAAGTATGAAACCTAAGTCTCTGTTCTTACTATTTCCTAAAGGGATAACCATTGTTAACTATCTTTCTATCATTTTCCTGTATACATATGAACATGCTTCACGGTGAATACAGATGATGCTTTTGCTTATTCTTAACTTTTAAAATTACAGAAAACTTAAAACTTCTACCAAGTCGTTGACTATGTGGATGAAGAGTAAGTATATGCAGTCTTTGGCAATAATAACTCTTGTGCATCCTTCTCCAAACAAAGCTTAGATTTTTTCATCTAGTAAATTTATTTTTTTAAGAATCAAGGCTACAGAAATAGTGACTTGATTGGAATTTATTTGTGAATGGTTGTTTTGTCTCTTTTGGTGATAATGAAAAGATGGGGAGGGGCTGGGGTTGTGGTTCAGTGGTAGAGCGCTCGCCTTGCATGTGCGAGACCCTGGGTTCAATCCTTAGCACCACATAAAAATAAATAAGTGAAATAAAGGTATTGTGTCCAACTACAAATAAAAAATAAATATTTGAAAATAAAAGATGGAAACAACCTAAATATCTCACCAGTTTATGTGATTATACTATTTCATATTAGGATATGATGAAATACTGAGCTGCCATCGAAAAATACATACTGACGCAGGAAGGATTTGTTATATTAATGGAAGAAATTAGAGAACAGAATGACACTCCCTCCATCCCCCTTTTTGAAATAGATTGTATTTTTATATGCATACAGAATTATCTGGATGAAAGTATTGAGTAGTTAAAACTAGTTATAAACAGGTGTAGGTGAACTGAGGGGCAACAAGGAGAAGGGAACTTCTTTTTTTAATATTTATTTTTTAATTTAAGTGGACACAACATCTTTATTTTATTTTTATGTGGCGCTGAGAATTGAACCCAGTGCCCCACACCTGCTAGGCGAGCGGGCCACTACTTGAGCCACATCCCCAGTCTTGGTTTTTGTTTTAAATATTTATTTTTTACTTGTAGTTGTACACAGTACCTTTATTTCACTTATTTATTCTCATGTGGTGCTGAGGATTGAACCCAGGGTCTCGCACATGTGAGGTGAGTGCTCTACCACTGAACCATAAACCTGGCCCCAAACTTCTTGTTTTTTTAAGAAGTAGTTATTAAAATATAATTCTGGCGAGTGTGGTTCTATAGTCCCAGCTACTTGGGAGGATGAGACAGGAAGATTGCCAGTTTGGGATCTGTCTGGGAATTTAGTGAAACCTTGTCTTAAAATAAAAATGGAAAAGTGCTGAGAATGTAGCTCAGTGGTAGAGAATCACTGGGTTTGATTCCCAAGACGGTTTGTGGGATTGGGGGGAAGATTCACATACTGTGTAGTTCTCCATGTAGAGTATATGATTCAGTGACTCTAGTGTATTCACAAAATTCTGTAGCCATCACTTGCCTATTTTAGAACATTTTCATCACTTCAGAAAAGAAACTTCATATCCCCTAGCTGTCACTGTCTCTTGCCTTCCATCTTTCCCAGCCCTAAGCAAATACTAATTAATTTTCTATCTCTATAGAATTTCCTTGTTCTAGACATTTCATGTAAACATAATCCTGCTATGGTCTGTAGTCTTTTGTGTTTGGCTTCTTTTATCATGTGTTCAAAGTTTATCAATATTTCATTCCTTTCTAAGACTGAACGATAATCCATTGTTTGGATACCATTTTGTTAATCCAAATGTTCATATAGTTGAACAAATAGTTTCCACCTTTTGGTTATTTCGGTAATGCTGCTGAGAACATGTATGTATAAGTTCTTATGTGTTCATACTTTTTTGTTTTCTCAGAAAAATACTAGGAATGCTATTGGTGGGTCAACTGATAAATCTATTTTATTGTTTGAGGGAAATATGAGGCTATTTTCCAAAGAGGCTGCACCATTTTATATTCCCACCAGCATCATATGAGGGTATTTGTTTACCTTTTATAGCTGTTTTTAAAATTTCTTACATGGACCATCCATTACTATCAGACCTAGGCAAATTCACATGTCTTAATTGTTTATCAGACTAACAGTAATGATTCAACTTCTTTCTTTTGTGGTGAAAGTATAACTACCACAATTCGGCCCAAGTTATGCAAGTGAGGTGTTTCAATGACCCTTGAATATTTCCTAAGGATTGTTCATGACTGTTCTTTGTAGTTTTAAAAGGAACCTTTAAAAACTTCTTAATTCAAATTGGTTGCAGACTTACCCATGATCTTGGCTTTTACTTGTGAATTTGGAATTCCTATGGCAATTTTAAATTTTTCTCAAATTCTTAAAGCAGCACTTCCAATTTTCTGATTTTATTTTATCTACTTATTTTCTTTCCTGAATTGTAAATTCTCCACTCTCCCTTAACCCCTACATCCATGTTTTTATCTTTGTATTTTTCTGAAATACCTTTCAGAATTTTGTCTTTCTTCTGTCTCTACTTCCACTCTTCTTAATCAAATCACCATCTTCTTGCTGTAATTGTTCCTGATTGTCTTCTTTATTCTTTCCGTCTTTTAATCCATTCACCACACAATAGTCAGCATGATGTTCATGTCACTCTTCTGTTTAAAACCTGTAAATGGTATCCTGTTGTGCTTGGAATATAATCTTTTCATGATCTTTTCCTTATACATTTCAACTTTAAATTGGGCTACGTTCACTCTGATTCAATATATTTTAGCTAGAATGATTTCTTCCTTTTAGTTCTTCAAATATGTCAGTCTTTCTGGAATACTATGCTGTTATCTATACCAGAAGTTTGACACCCCCATCCCAGCCAGCTTTTCTGATGTAGTCTCTTGCATCCTCTTATTCATTTCTGTCTCAGCATCCTAATTGTTTCCTTCATCACATTTAACACACTTTGTAATTATTATATTTTCCTGTCTGTCATTGGAACAATAACTGAATTAGTGTAAGAACCAATACATATCAAACTATCTGACCTAGGTTCTTGGGTAATTTTTGACTGCCTGCAGTGTAGTATGCTGTTTTCAAAGTCTTTATTTGGTACAGAAATCAAAGGCATCACTTCTGGATGAAGACTTTATAAATTGATTTAGTCTTTTAATGCTAAGTGGCAGATCTTCATTGTGATTATTTCCATGCTTACTAAAAATTTAGCCTTAACTGTGAAGTTAATATATGTGTATATGATGTAACTGCTGATCAGCAGTTTACTTTTTTATTTATTTTATTTATATATGACAGAAGAATGCATTACAATTCTTATAACAATTTACTTTGTAATTGGAATTTTAAATTTAGTGAATTGTCACTAGATGAGTACAATTCAGCTGGTCATCTTACTCTGTGATGCCTGTATGAGTTTTATGTGCATTTTTTTCTGGGGAAAAAATAAACCTTAAAGGACACTAAATGTGCTGGGTGTTGTGGTGCAAGCCTGTAGTCCCAGTCACTTGGGAAGTAGAGGCAGGAGGATTGCAAGTTCAAGGTTAGCTTAGGCAACATAGCAAGACCATGTCTCAAAATAAAAATTAAAAGGGGGGTGGGTGGGTAGGTGGCGCTAGGGATGTAGCCTAATGATAGAGTGCTTGCTTAACCTGGGTTCAATTTATATTACCCCCCCGACACACACACACACACACACACACACACACAAAGACACAGAGTGCACATTGGTGTTTATTGTATAAACAATAAATTTGGTTTTGTGATGTCCAGAACTTCAATTCTTTAAAATGTTTCTTTATAACAGTCTTAACATATGTATTTTTTAAATTGACACATAGTGATTGAACATATTTATGGAGTATAGTCTGTACAGTGTGATTTTTCAGTACATGTATGCAATATGTAATGATCAGATTAGACTTATTATTGACATTTATCACCTCAGACATTAATCATTTCTTTGTGGGGGAAAACTTTGTATGTTCTAAATCCTTTATTTTGATATAATCAACTGTTGTTGACCACAATTACCATATGGTGCTATACAGCATTAGAAGTTATTCCTCCTCCTATCTAGTTTTACTTCTGTATACCTGTTAACCATCCTCTCTCCTCTCTCCCTCACCAGTCTTTTAGGCTCTGTTAGCCATTATTCTATTGTCAGTTTCTTGGAGATCAACTTGTTAGAGTCTACGTGTAGGTGAGAATATGCATTATTTGTCTTTTTTTGTGTCAGAATTATTTCACTTAAAGTAATGTCCTGTGTTTGATCCATATTAATGCAAATGAAAGAATTTCATAATTATTTTTGTGGGGGTACCAGGGATTGAATTCAGGGGCACTTGACCACAGAGCCACATCCCCAGCCCTATTTTGTATTTTATTTAGAGACAGGGTCTCACTGAATTACTTAGTGCCTGGCTTTTTTGCTGGCTTCGAATTTGCGATCCTCTTGCCTTAACCTCCCAAGTGCTGGGATTACAGGCATGCACAACCACATCTGGCTCATTTTTTTTTTATGGCTCACTAAGTTGCTGAGGTTGATTTCAAACTTGCAGTCCTCCCACCTCAACCTCCTGAGTTGCTGAATTTATAGGTGTAGACCACTGTGCATAATACCTCTCTCCTTTTTAATTCTAACAGTTTCCCTCTTACAACATCTTTACTACCAATTTCAAGTACCATATTCTGTTATTTCTTACCCCTAACTCTGTTTTCTTTGTAGCGTTTATCAGCTTAATATTATTATTATTATTATTATTATTATTATTATTATTATTATCTTAACATTAGATCCTGTTTCTCTTGAGGAAGACTGTTTCTTGACTTTTTATGCACAGTTGTCTTTCTAAAGCCTAGCAATGCCTGGAATATAGTAGATATTGAGTATATTTATTGGAGTGAACAAAGGAAATAATTTTATGCCAATTTGGGTAATTATCAAATCACAAAGATTTGGTGTGGGTTTGAAGGAATGTCAAGAATGATGACTGTGACTTGGCTTATTACTGAACCCTGTGGTCTTTTCTCTAAACAATGGATTATATCAAGCTCCTTTCTTTGATCTTCATGGCCTCTCTTTATACTTATACAGCTTAAATGCTGTTCACACACTAATGTCTCCCACATTTATATTAATATTTCTGACTTCCATCTTCTAGATCTCTAGTCTGGTTTATCTAGCACTTTACTTGGCATTTTCAATTGGATATTTGATGGGCATCTCAAATTTAATACGTCTGAAATAGAACTTATGATTCTCCTTTGTTTCTTCACTCCCGTCTTTGCATGGATGTTTCCCATCAGTAAATCCTTGTTTTCAGTTGCTGGGGCAAAAAAAATTGACTTCCTTTTCTTTTACATTTAATTCATGAGCTCAAATCCTGAAGATGATACTTGCGAAGTATATCCAGAATCTAACAACATCCCACCATTTCCATTACTATCACCTTGTCTCTTGGCTGGATCATTGCAATTACCTTCCAACTGTTTCTTCCTGGTTTTTTCTCATTCCCAATAGTCTAAACTATTCCCTATCTATATTCATTAGCCAGAAAAATCCTTGAAAGTAAGTCTTTTGATGCTCTTCTTGCTCACAATACCCCAAAACCGTTGTATGATATGGACCCTGCTACTTCTTTGATGTCCCCTGTTCTGTCATTTACACTGTCCTCTGTTTTATCATTTACACTGTCTTATATGGTTTATATTGAATATTAACCAGGATAGCCTCTGTTTTATGAACTTTAGCAAATCAGAATTACATTGGACTAATCTATTCAAAGAAAAGAGCAACTTACTAAAGATACTACTTTAATAGCCTATCTTTGCATTTCTAGTAGGGTATTCTTCCCCTTTCTCTTTTTTGTTCTTAACAAAACAGGTAAAAATGAGCTGGGCACTGTAGTACATGGGAGATCCTCACACTTCAGCCTCCCCAAAAGCCAGGATTACAAATTTGAGGCCAGCTTGGGCAACTTGGCAAGGCCCCATGTCAAAATAAAAAGGGGTGACGGTATAGCTTGGTGAGAGAACAGTCTGGGCTCAATTCCCGGTACCTCCAATAATAGATAGATAGATAGATAGATAGATAGATAGATAGATAGGAAGTATTAGCACAGTTGAGTATAGAATATTGGAATAACAAACAGGTTGTTCATATTTTGCTTGCTAAATATGTTTGTTTCCCATAGACAGAAGATCCATACAAACATTCTGAAAATTATTAGAATATTGCTTTCTCATTTGCAGGTTGATTTTAATTATTACTTTCATCCAAGGTTTAGTCTTTTTTTAACAACAATCAGTGTTAGAATGTTAGCATTTGCTACTTTTTTTTTCAGAACTAGGTTAAGTCCAGAAAGATTTTTGCAAAGGCATTATCAAGTTTGGAATTGACTAGTGAGAACTGACCGGATGACATTCAATTGTTTCTTGAGTGATTCTGTTCAGTTTTTTAGTTTGTACATGTGCAGTCCCTTTAATTAGGATATACCAATCAGGGGAAAATTATTGCCAATTTTGCTCTTTTTCTCTTTCTCTCTCTTTCTCTTAAATAAAAGATCTCAACATAAGAGAAAGAAGAGCTTTGCCAGACATTGAAGAAGGGACGGGGATCTCTCCTCCTAATCTGGGCCTCCTGTCATGGTAAGTATAAGGAAATAAGAAAATTGGAGTTGAACTCAATTCTGACAATTCAGCCGAACACTAATCCATACTTACCCATTTCTGTTTTTGTTAGAAATCATTTTCTTTCCCCTAGAATCTATCTTCTTTTATTATTAGTAATGATAGGGTACTCCAGTGTATGGAGCAGTTTCATTTCTCTTAACTTGAATTCTGTGACCTGGACACTAAGTCTCATTTTAAATCAGCTAGTGAATGCAACCAAAGAATAACATATGGTTCCTGGACTCTAGATTTTTCATTTCTTTTCTAGGAAACTGGCCTGGAGTATAGCTCACTAGTATCCCAAGGCTCTGGGCTCAATCCTCAGTACCAAAAGAAGAAAAAAGAAAAGAGAGAAAAAGAAATTTCTAGGAAGAAGGATATAGTGACAATGATTTTTTCATCTGAATAGTCTTTACTTTTTTTAATTGAAAAAATTGTGTATATTGTGTGCAATGTTCTTTGAAGTGTGTATATATTGTGGAATGGCTACATTGAGCTAGTTAATATGCATTACCTCACAAAGCAATTCCCTATATTTCCTATGAGTCTTGCTCTCTTTCCCCTCACCCTCCTTTCTTGCCCTTCAGTACTAGATATTGGACCTGGGGCTTAGCACATGCTAGGCAAGTGCTCAACCGCTGGGTTACATCCCCAACCTATCTATGTCTCTTCAAAGCAGTATTTTGGTTTGGTAATAGGGCAGCAGATCTGCATTCCCCTGCTTGAATCTTTGACTGAAAAGAACATATCATGGACAGTTCAGTGAATTCTGGACCATTTAGGGTCCAGGGAAGGCAGAGAAGATGGAGCAACAAGCCAACTACATTTTTATTAATCTTGAGGACATATAAACAGTACTTCAGATCTTAAGAGAAAAATTATTCTCTGTAATATTGTCCTGTTTCTACTTTATAGTGTTTCCTAGATCCAAACTGTTTCATGCTGGTGCACAAAAAAGGAATTGAAAAGACCATGTTAATTTCAAGCTTCATGAGGGACGTGTATGGAAAATGCTTTTAAAATTAAAATCATAGTAAAACAAAACAAAAAAGGTAGTTATGCAGAAATGTAATATGAAAAAGAGGAGAAAGGTAACTGTTCTCTTCTTAAAGGTAGACTATTTTTTCTTAGTTTGTGGGCATTACAACTTTCTAATTTCTTGTACCCAAACATTAACATTAATGTTAAAATTACTGTTAATTCTCTAGACTACATTTTATTTTACTACCTGTCTCAGTTTTTTTTTTGTGGTGCTGGGTCTCAGTTTTTAATGAATTGAAAAAGTGCTTGCCTTGTATTTATATGGTATGCTATGCCAAGGCTAATGTTTATCAAATTATGGGCTTATGAAAGCAGATCTGTTCTATATGGAGACATTGTCCTTCATCTTATACCACATAGCTAGAAAAAAATAGCATGCTCCTCTTCTTGGTGCTGCTGGGATCTCTTTGGTGCCCAACTATCTTCCTTGTGTACTTCCTGCCTCTGTGATGTAGAAATGTTCTGGAGACACCTCTGTGTGATAGTTGGGGAACAGCTTGACTGTGGTGCATCTTGCCCCCCACATAAAACATTATAACCCATTTTTTTAAATTCTCATTTGTAATTCTACCACAAGAACTTATGGTTGTGTTTTTCTAAGTAGTCTTTGTCATTCATATATCTACATATATAGTTACAATAACATAATGAAGTCTTTTGCTCATTTCATTCAATGCATTAAACGTTTTCCCATGTTGATTTATTGGATTCCTAAAGATCATTTTACTAGCTACATAATATCTTGCAAATCATTGAGCCTTTGATCCACTCATATGGTATATATTTAATATACCATATTATTTTAACATTCAGATTATATGTCCTTAATCCTTAGTTTTGTGTAAGAAAGGAGCATTGAACTTTGTTTTTGATATATATTTCTGTAGTAATCTGAAGGTAACATCCTCTCCTACCTCTTGTAATCTTGAAAGATCTAAAATGATATTTAAGTATCTTTGAGAGACCAGGCATTATGAAAAGATGTTTTTATTTTCAGTATGGAAAAATCTTAAGCATAGACTATATGAGGAAAGAATTTGTAGTGAACTCTCATATATATCAGTTGCAGTAACTATCAGTTTATGGCTACTTGTTTTATCTGATTCCTACTCTGTGCTTCCAAGCCCTTTGAATTGATTTGACCAAATTTCAAGGATTGTAACAAGGGAAATATATTTTCAATGACTATAAATACTAGCCCCAAGAATAGTGTATGGACAATACTGACAGTAAGAAGACCGGTGATTACTTTTACATTTTTTGAACATGAACACTATATATATATATATATATATATATATATATATATATATAGATTTAGTTCATAGGACTTAATTGGTCAGCAGTCTTCTCTTATGTGCTTTAAATATTTATATTTAATATTGACTTCTCCTCTGAAGTATATACTTAACTTTCTTACCTGCATAATTTAGCCAATAGCAGAAACCAGCCTGAAACTGTGGTTGACTTATCCCTTTTCAGGATTTTTCAAGTGACCCTGCTAACTTTACAGAGCTAGGTGGAGCCAAAGAGATACCAGATTCTAATCACCTGGCATTTCTGAGTAATACCAGGAAATCAATAATGTGGAATGCATTTTTTAATACGAATGAATAAGTGCATATAGCCTAAGCAAAATCTGTTCCCAGCTTTTTATCACACCACTACTTTCCAGTCCTTCCTTTTTCCAGTTTTCCTCCCTATTAACTGTGTCAAGTAGGGTTTCCTTTTATACTTGTAAAATCACAGAGACTATAATAAAATTAGGCAGTTAGTTGGTCCTAATGTTAATTAAATCTTTGAGGTTAAAAGCAGTTCTGTGTAAATGGAGACATTTTTCTTTCTTTTTTAAAATATTTTTTAGAGGTTGATGGAGCTTTATTTTATTCATTTATTTATATGTGGTGCTGAGAATTGTACTCAGTGCCTCACACTTGCCAGGCAAGTACTCTACCACTGAGCTACAACCCCAACCCAGGGGGACATTTTTCTGAAGCCTTATAGGTAATATGAGCTGAGGCAGTATTTTTTAAAAAGAGCATTTATTTGATTTAACTGAAAATAAGTACTTCATGTTATTGTCTTGGTGGCTTAATTGTCAGTTCTCATATGTTGAAAACAATTTTCTTTCAGTGTTCAGTAGCTACTTTGGTTAGGAACATTAGTCTGGATTAGCACCAAAGTGAGTGTGCTAGCAAGAATGAATAGGTAAATGGCTTCTCTTTCCCTTTTTTTTCCTTTTTCCTTTTCTTTCTCTTTTTAAAAAGCCTACTACATTATTTCAATTCTGAGCTGTTTTGAGGGTCAGTGGAAAACTGGGTCAAGGAATCACATAAAGAAATAATGAGTGCCTCTGTAAAAGGATCTTAAAGACAGTAAAAGTTTAGGCCTTATACATTTATGTGAGTTAAAAAGCTAGTTAATGTGATGCTGAGAAGGTATGTTTAAAGTGTACTTTCAGGTAAGAGTTTTTTAAAAGCTGTCCCCTCTCCCTCTTTTATAGCATTTCCTACCTATTCCCTGTTGGTTCATGAGAATATTTTTTCTTGATTCAGGATTCTCTCTCTCTTTTCCTTTTATTCCCTTTAAGTGTAAACATTAAGCCTTCTTTATGTCAAGAGATACCTTTTAATAATGAAAGTAGGATTTTTTTTAAAGCCAGTACTTATGGTAGAAAAGTGGGTTCTTTTTTAAAAAATCACTTCCCCCTGTTCTTTCACTCATTAATTGACTTCAAACGAAATGAGTGGAAAGGCATAATATAGTACAGATCAACACAATGTTTTTCTTTTTTTGTATTTTTTTATTTATTTTAATTAGTTACACATGACAGTACAATGACCTTGACATAACATACATTTGAATCAGATGGGACATAATTCAACATTTTTCAACTAACAAGTTATTTTGGTGTTTATAGGAGTGGAGCCATTTACAGACTTTAGTACACTTTAGGTAATTACTCTTTCTGAGACCACTAAGCTCTATCATATCAGCCTTATTAAAGTGCATCACTTAATTAAGTATTTTTTTAAAAAAAATTATTAGTTATTGATGGACCTTTATTTATTTATTTTTTATATGTGATGCTGAAATGGAACCCAGTGCCTCACATATACTAGGAAAGCACGTTACCATTGAGCTACAACCCCAGCCATAATTAAACATTTTTATTTTGGCTACATAAAGAAACAAAAGTTGTTTTCTTTTCTTTCATAATTTTGCTTTTAAAATTATTTGATTATCAGCCACAGTTTCTTAACAATTATCCTGGGATGCTTGTAATCCTAGGGAAATAATTTTTATAATAATAATAAAAGTATATTTAATAATGGAAGTTTCCTAATTTTTCAAAGCATTTTATAAACCATTTGTAAAATTATATTTTTATAATATGAAGCTATTTAAAAATTTTAAATATCAATCTTTTTTAAAGGCCCTTAAAAAGCTCATGTCTCAAAATAAAATGGTTTAGTCATTTTATAGCAAAGATTGCTAGAATGATGGTTCAGGTCATTGTTAAATTCTGAGTGGCTTTTTCTGTCATGGATTAACAATAGGAGAATAGTTTTGGGAGAAGTTTGGCTTTTCAAATTATACAGCTTTAATTGTTACTTAGTATTAGAGTGCAGTCTGGAATACCAGTTCTGAAACCCTTTGGTCTCAGCATCTCTTTTTACATTGATAAATTATTAAGGACTCCCAAGAGGGCTTGTTTATGTGGGTTATGTTTTCTGTGTTTACTGTAATAGAAATTAAAGCTGAGAAATCTCTCAAATGCTTATAAATTCATTTAAAATAAGAAATTACATGGCAATATAAGTATTTTTAATTAAAAATAACTTCTTATCCAAAAATTGTGTAAATTTTCTGATCTCTTTAATGCTTGGTTTAATAGATGACACATTATCATATCTACTCTCACATTCAATCTATTAAAATATGTTTTATTTCAAATGTGAAGAAAATTCAGCCATACATAAATAGGTAGTTAGAAAAGCAAAGAATATTTTAAAAGTGTTTTAGATAATCACGTTTATTTTCTTTTAATACTACATCAAAACTTGACAAGTGGTAGTTTCTTAATTTAGTTGCAGTGTGAATCTAAAACTATAAATAAACCTCTTTGTTCTATTTTAACCATTTTGATCTGTCTTGTAATTTTTTGGCAGGTGTGTGGTTCTGGGGATCAAAACCAGGGCATTGTGTGTGCTAGGCAAGCACTTTACCCCTGAACCCCAGCCCTTATCTTGCACTTTTATCCATGCATGATTTAAAATATCATACATTGGTCATTAGGAAAATAATAGGTTCATTATGCAATGCAGGTCTTTCAACTGTTGACATATAGTGAATTTTTAAAACATCATATCTGATATATCACACTGATTTTATCACAAAATTTTTGAGTATTGGAAAGCTATCAAATTCATGGTGGCAGATGACAGGTTTTCCAGTATTGCAATTTTTGCATAAAAAATATATTGTCATTTGGGAAAAAGATCTGCCATATGGCCAAGTCTGAATTTCCACAATTTGTGCATCAGTTATTCTTTCAATTAAAAATTTTGCATAAAAAATGGCTAGTTCATTGTTAATTGAAAGCCACATAGATATTTTTCCTTGAAGCAACCATAATATTTCATATAATTTTCTCCTGCCTTTTCCAAGGTCATTTTAGTTAAATTGGTATGTCTGCCTTGATTGTGCTAAGGTGCTCAGTTTACACTTCTTATTCTTTTTACAGTATTAGAACAACTGTCAACACAGTAGGAAAAAGGCAGATAATGCCTTAATATTATTGTGAAGGTGGTTTTAACCTCATAGAATCTGCAGACTGCACTTGAAGAACCACACTGATAAAAGTAATGTAATCTTATGGTTTTATTTAACAGCAACTCTAATCCTAAGTATTGTTTATATTTATAATATTGTAATAAGTAGCATGTGCTAAATGTTCAATAAGTAGTGGTTATAAGTTGAACATGATGTGGTTTTTGCTGTTTTAAAAATGGTTGTGTTAAAAAAAATGTATGTATGTATGTATGAAGTCCTGGGTTCAACTCCCAACACTGCTCCCCTCTCTCCTCAAAAATCTGTGTAAACAGATTTCACTATCATTTTGAGTCAGACTTTCTAACAGATTACATTTCTTTTGGGTCTTCCTGTAACATTACTTTTTAAAATGTGAATTAAATTGTAGTGCAATTTAGATGAGAAATTTTTGTTCTATTCTGAAATTTCCTTAACAGAAATAAATTTATTTGGGAATATAGGGCAGAGTAAATTAGGTCTGGTATTCATACATGTTTCAAATTTGGGAAATTTATTTCTTACTTTTTCTTAAATATTCTTTCAAGATTAGATTGATGAAAATTTCACATAAAAATCAAAGGTGACACAAAGGCTGGAGTCCCAATATCTCCTTCAATGGCAGATCCCACTGTGTCACAACTTCCTCTCACTAAGCCCTATCTTTCAAAGGTACCACCACCTCCCAGTAGCACCACAGACTGGTGGTCAGCCCTTTAACATATGGACCTTTGGAGGACACTTATCCAAACCATAGTAGCAGTTAATATGTTGATGGAACAGTTTGGAGAATTAATATTTTTTTCTGGCATTTTTCTGCCTATTTGCCTTGGTCATTGGGCTCTTACTGTGATTATGTGAGAAGACATGGCAGAAAAACTAAATATAGAATAGATAACTAGAAGTTTTTGAAGTTATTTATTTTAAAATTTTTGTTTTTTGCAGGATGAAGAGACTTGGCACAGTCTTAAGTGCATCCAGGCCAATCAGATCTTTCCCAGGAAGCAGCTGATTCGGGAGGATGAGAATCTTCAGGTAATCATAGGCCACTTTGCATTGTAATATATATTTAGCATCATAGTAATGATGTAGCAGAGCTAATGGATTAAAGGGATGGACTTATAAACATATACTTTTTAAGCCATACCTATAGAAATGCAAGCTGGAAACCATTCTAGTAAGACTTACGTTTTTAGAATTCATTATTTGAGATGATGTTCTCTATCATTCCTTTAGGAGTCCAGGATTTGAATAATTATATTTGAATTAGGTGGGTATAATATCATCCTCTTTACTTATGTACTGTACTTTAAACTTTGATGACTGTCCATGTAAAGAGGCTACATTAGATGCACTATCTATTCACCTGACCTTTGTTTAAAGACTTGGCCTTAATTGCTTCAGAACTCTGAAGAGTTTCTTCATTTTGAAGGTTCCTTTCCTTGAACTTCATGGAGAGAGCACAGAGTATGTGGGTCGTGCTGAGGATGGCATCATTTCCCTTTCAAATTATAGACTTCACATCAAGTTCAAGGAGTCTCTTGTTAATGTAAGTGATTACTAACAACTATCTCTAAGGTAGACATAGAAAGTTTAAGTTAAAAATACTTTGTAGTGTACTCAGAGACATACAGGATTTGGATGTGTGCTCTGCTTTTCTCTGTTTTGCACTTGAAGGACATATAGTTAGTCAGAAATTCGTATGCCTTATTTAAAATGATGTATTTAGTTGTCAGCTGAGGTGTTCAAAGTTTAGTTAAAACTGAATAATTTGCACTAAGTAATGCCTTATGTTAAGCTTTATAAAAATACAGAGTCTGAATAAGCTTTTATTCCTCAATTGTTAGTAGTTACCAACGACTTCCTGGGACTTAATGTCAGATGATATGTGCTGTGAGCTCACTGCAGACTCATTATTGGATGAAGTTACTGTAATGGCTCCTAAGTGGATATAAGTATAGATGTTAAGTGCAATGTTTATTTGCATAATGGATCATATATTACCGAAGAAAAGGAATTCTCAAGGGTATACTTACCCTTTTTCAATTATGAGGGTCTTTTCAGTGAACTGGATCTTTCTGTGTACTGCTGTCATTAGTAGATTTAAATGAAACCCACAGAGGCACAAAAGTTGTACTTGCACAAAACAAATGCATTCTTCATTTGCTAGTATTGTGGTTTTCTGCATGTCAGTGCTAGCCCAGAGAAATATGTTGTAACATCTAATAAGAGGTCAGTATTATATCCCATTCAGATTGTGTCTTGATTTTCATTTTGTGATTCTTTTAGATCTGTCACTTTTATTCATTTTACTCACCAATCCAAAAGTTACCCAAATTCTCTTTGATTTACCATGAGTCAGTGGCTGCCATTTTCTTAGTATGTGTTATCTAATTTAATCTAATCTAATCTCTTTTTGTAGTTAAGCATTTATGTTTAGGAGCCCTTTTGACCTGAATTCCTCTGGATTCTAGATTTGGGCTACAATCTTACCTGTTACATCAATTTTCTGTCCATCAGTTAAAAGTATGTGCCAAATTCATCAAGGAATGAGGCAATACTTATCTTCCATACCATATAGCATTATGATCAGGAGGGTCCATTTGGATTTGAGTGTATGATGGAAAAGAAAAGGTGGAAATTCTAAAATCTCAGCCATCAAAAATATCCCATCATCTACTATGGGAGTAATAATTAATAGAACTACACAATTTAATTTTGTGTTCTTTCAGTGTTTTAAATGGATGGAATCAATGAAGTTATTTCAGTAAAAGTAAATTGCATGTGAAAATGATAGAGTTTCATGTCATTGCATTTTCCCATGCCATACTGTATTATCAGCATTTTGGGTTTTAACTGGTTTTAGATCTATTTTGGGAATGGTTGGTTGGAGAGTCTTGCCATTCACTATCTTAAAACCCTTCAGTGTTTCTTTTCTATTTCTAAGATGAAAATCAAATTATTTTGCATGATGTAAGACAGTGATCTTTGAGTCTCTGGTAGCTTTTCTACGTTCTTCTCTCCTCTTCTCACCTTTTGTACTAGTAAAACCAGCCTCCCTGGACTGGTCAGTCATACCTCATACTTCTCTTTACTTCAGTTTTACTTCCTATCTCTCCCTTCTTTCCTGCTCAGCAAATGTCTCTTCATCTCTCAAAACCCACTTCAGGGGATAACTTCCTCTAAAAAGCCTTGCTCAGTCCTCATTCCTTTCCTGACAGTTAATTATAGTCATGTGGCCTCTTCTTTATCTTGAACATATCTTTACAATATTTACTAGGCATATCGTAATTTTTTGGTTTTCATCTTTGTATCTCCAGGATCCAGCTTGTTTCCTGATGCTTTGCTATCTAATAGATATTAAGTTAATTGAAATTACTATGAATTTGAAATAGATATTGAACAATTTTTTCTCCTTTTTGAATTTATAGTTTATTTTAAAACAATTTATTTCTATGGGAATAGACCTGTATATTTTGTGTGTATGTGTGGTTTTTGTCTCAAATAGTAGCTCTATGTGTAGGTTGTTTACTGGAATTGTGGGTCCCTTTTACAGATGAAGTATTATGCTTAAGGAAACTTACCACTGCTCTTACTTTTGGACCCAGTTCCTCATATACATGTTTTCTCTAGCATTATAATTCTAAGCTTAGAGCCTACATGCCATTTAAAAGACCAAAATAATGACTTTGCACACAAAAAAATGGTTGTGCAAAAATATTTTGACATTGTAGTGTCTATAAACACTTCCTATTTAGATAGATCAGCCTTTCTCCATACTAATATGTTAATCTCATCATAGCATTAGATTTTTGGAACCTCAAGTTATTCCAGGAAATAATGACTTCTCCCGTATCAGACGTGGGTGGAGATCAGAGGGTTATTGATAGTGTTGTTTCTCACCTCCCTCCCTTTGTCCTTTCCTCAGCAAATAAATACTTTAGTAAAATATAGGAGATCAAGGAACCCCTGTTAAATGTGTTTGATTTGGATGTAAAAATCTTTAAGCCATCAGTATCTAAATGTGCCTTTCTGTGTTGTAGCATGCCCCACTTTACATCATTTAGCATTTTAGAAAATGACTTGCCATCAAGTTTTAAAAAGCTACCTGATATCATGTATTCTCTTTTAATTTCACAGCACATTGAGTAAAATGTGTCAGTAGATTTAGATACCATGAACATCATTACTTTAATCTACACATATTCACTAAATATCAAGGTTCCAATTCTTAGGGTAAACAATCTCTGTAATAGAGTTCATTTGTAACATTTAAGGTATGAATTGCTTACATTCTTAGTTTTTTTCCAAAACTATATTTTTACATATATACAGGCATATTTCTTTGAAACTTAGATAATATATAAACAAAGAAATGTTCAAGAGGAATTTATGAAAGTTTAAAAAACTTTTTTGTTGTATAATTCAATAGACTGCTTCTCAATCTGCTGCTTCTGAAATCCCAATAAGTAGCATGAGAATCCTAGGTGTTACTGTACCTGTGCTTGGAACAAATTGGTTTTGAGGGTCAGATGTACACTTTGCAAATCAGTAAAATATGTCTTCTCTGCATGATTTGCTTTCCTGTTCTAGTGGTATGCTTTGATGAGAACAGATTGTGGGGTGAAGATGAAGGCTCACAGTTTATACATAAGTGATGGAAATATAATCTGAGTTTTAGCCAGAAATAATTTGTAAAATCAATATTTGTATTTAAGAGGATATTAAACTTCTGTTTTTCAAGCCAATCTGTCAATGCCTTTTAGGAAAAACGTGTGGAAGTATAGTAGTTTAGAACACCTTTTCTTTGCACTTTGCATTTTCCTTCAACAGTCACCTTCATTCCCCATATTGTCAGGAGGAGGTTATTGTTAATACTTGAGTATATTTTGGCTTAGCATTAATATAATAGTTGAGGCATCTGAAATCAGGGCTGGAAGGAGATAGCTTGCGTATATGTATTTTTCCTCCTCTGATTAGATTGGGTGCCTAGATATTTCATTTTATTTTATATTTTATCATTAAAATTATTATTTTTACTGTGTTACTGTCAGTTTTACTTCATATGTACAAATTAATACTTCTCATTCAGATTATGAAAAGAGTGCTTGTTTTTAAAAAGGTAGAAATTATTCCACTTCTAAATCCTGGTGCTTGAAAATAATACACATGTATACACACACACACACACACACACACACACACACACACAGAATGAATTCAAGAGTTAGAGTATGATGATGTCAGACCTCTCATGAATATGACAGTACTATGGGTCTTTAATACCTATGCATGTCTATTAAATTTTTAAATTGCTTCTTTTTTGCTTTTGTGGATTGATGCTCTTGGGTTTTGGTGCCTGTAAAGTGTAACTTTTGGCCTTTTGAAGATTTGATTAACAGTACCAAGTGTTTTATGCATTGTTTGAGCATGAGTTTGGTGGAATTTGTTAGACCAAATACACTATAAAAAGATAGAATTACCTGACAAGTAGAAGATGGAAGAGAAGGAAGCAAAAAGAAAATGAGTTGTTTGAAACATTGAATCATTGGTTTGGAGAAGGTTTGAAAGTGATATTCTATTTCCTTTGCAGATAAAATTGCCTCTGAGGAATCTTTATTTTAAATTCTGTTTTTCTCCTGATAATCCCTTGTGTAGAAACCAAATTTTTGTTTTGGGAAGTAAAGTGAAGGAAATCTCGTATTAAACAGAAGGGCAGTCAGTCTTAGGGGAATAAAGAAATTCACAACATATGTGGTCGAAGGAACCTGGGTTAAAAGGCAGCGTGGATTCTAACCCAGACTTTGCTTCTTGCTTATGGTGTGTTTCAACCAACCTGGGCTAGGAAATAGACTGGGCTTGAATATTTGATTCTTTGTTTATGAAGTTGAGTAGTTCATATGTTTAGTCATAGAAATGGTAAGAGATCCTTTCCATAGGTGAGAAATGTTAAGAAAACTAGAGCCATGTGGTAGGTCTTAAAGTAGAAAAACAGTATAGTTGAATGTCAGAGAGGAAAAGGTGGCAAATTCTGCCTTTTTAGAAGGAAGAGAGGACAAATCAGAGAGGACAAATGGAGAAGTGAAAAAAGGAAGCATTTATTGATACAAAATTAGGTGTTTCTCCTTTAAATGTCCTTGTTGTTGTTACATATTAAACTCCCCTGCATGTGATAGTTTGCATGAGTATTAAAATACGCTTTTCTGTATATCTGATTTGAGAACACATTGTTGTTTTTGGTGTCTTGTCTAGTATCTCTAATCTGATTTGAAACATAGAAACAACATTTTTATTACTATTTTTTAAAACTGCAATGTTAAGATTCATACAAATTTTATTGAATGCACTTTAGGTAGCAGATATTTTGCATGCTCTGGGGGGTTTTAATTCTTATTCTGGGAGTTTGGACTCAGGCCCTTGGGCTCTGGTCCAATAGTAGAAATGTAAAACTTGTCTATTGTTTGTAATAATGTAGCACAGGCTGATAACATTCTCCCAACAGCTAATAGAATAAGTGTTTTTTACCTTTTTGAGCAATAAGAAAAAGCAATTGAAGAGGACCTGGGATGCAGGTGACTACTGGGACAGCAGCCTCTCCGTGTGGATTTTTAAAACTATCACTTCACCCCAGGTCTTGTACATGAGACCTAGTAAATTGTGACCATCTGAAATTTATAAAGCAGAGGCTGGTGGCATATAAAAGGTCTGGAGGTTCATTCAAGGAAGCCAGGAAGCAGGCAAATTTTTAATTGGTAAAATTTTAGAAAAACAAGCCTAGAATTCAGGCTTCTCATTTGCCTGTCAGCTAGACACTTTTTGTGGGGGTGGGGGTGGGGGTGAGTGGGCAAGGTAGAATGAGAATCCTAGGTGGTTACTGCACCTGTGCTTGGAACAAATTGGTTTTGAGTGTCAGATGTACGCTTTTTAAGCCATCAGTATCTAAATGTATAGTTGGAGTACATTTAATAAATAAATAAATAAAGTGATGAGAGTCTATTACAGGGCACCAAAAGGGCTGGCCTGAGAACAAATCAGTGTCATCTTCTAATCTGTATCTTCTTAATCTCCATGTTCCTTCTTTATAATTTATCTCTACTGACATTTTTTTTTCTTTCCTTCTTAGATGTACAGGTCTTGAAAGAATTTTTAGCCACATGGGCTGCAGTTTCTCACAACACCTTAGGGTTAAGGTCTTAAACAAAAACTGAGAGCCAAAAGTTTCTTTTTTTCTCAGAACACAGACAAGATTTCTTAGTCTTTGTCCTTATTCCCAGTCTTACTACAACTGTAAGGAAATTTTTATAGATTATAGATTTAGAAGCAAGAGGCTTTAGCCCTGAGGTAAAAACTCACAACCATTCATCTGAGCAATATTATTTTGCTTTCTTCTCTTTTTTAATCCCTGGCCCAGTTTCTGTTTCTTTGTTTCAGATTTCCAGCACTGGGCTTCTTTTTGATCTCTGCATCCTTGTTCTCAGAGTTCTATGCTGACTATGGCAGCTGAATGGTGAGGCAGGTTTGCAGAAAGCCTGTTTCTGAAACTGATTCAGCTGACATGAGGGCCACCCTGTGCAGGCAGAACTCTTGTCTCTGCTGTGGGGGAGGCTGTATCCTTCTCAAGCTAACCAAAAATTGTTGGGAGGCTGCTTGCAACTCCTAGAGCCAAATTTTGGCTGGGCTTGATATAGTGTAAAAGACAAGTGATCCACTATTTTTCCAAGGGATAAAAATATCCACTTATTAATTTACCAGCCTCTGTTTTGAAGGCTTGGAAACTGCTCTTTGAAGCCAGTTATTGAGTCAGGATGATTTCGGGGACAGAGGGAGAAGGATCCTCATGGCACGCTTAATATTTGCACCCCGTTCAGATGCTTTTCCTCCTGTCTCTGATCCTATTCATTATTCGTACAATCCTGTGTTCACATACACTCTGTTGATCAGATCTTCCAGGGGGAGAGCCATTACAGCCTGCTCAGATCTCTCAAGCCCTGCTTGGCAAACAGGGTTCTTCAACTGGTCTTTTGAAGCAAGTTGTACCTACTGTCTTGACCACTGTGTGACCTTCTCCCTTCCTTCTGATTCCTGTGGGTCTATCCTGCTGAGCTGAGAGCTGGACCAGGAGCTACTGTCCTGTCGTCTCTTCTTTGCAACCTACAGGCAGTTCAGACTTCCAGCTTTTTCACAAGCTTCCTTTCTGCCACTAAGCCATAAGCCCACTCCATTTGTCAATATTCCAATAGAGTCTCACTTGCACTGTGTTCTGTGATTCTTTATTATAAGCAAGACTGGACTATTACTCCAGTACCCTTCAGTTTCTGTGTCATTGCAAATCATAGGCAGCAAAAAAACTGTAAAAGTAGTACTTTGAGAGATGAGCTTGTGAGTTTGATATTCAAGTGACATAATTACACTCTTTTTCCAGAGGTGGTTCCTCCCCTTTGTTCCTCCCCTTGCCATGACATGGCTTGAGGCTATTAATGTAGAATAAGGAAAGCCCTAATTCACTTTGTAGTTGATCACTTGGGTACTAATAATTCTGCTAAATTTACAGGTGTTTTTTTTTGCTTCTTCCCCCTGGAGATCTTTCTAATCAGTCTTGCTGGGTACATTGCAGAACCTTTTTGACTAAGGGACTTCATCTTTTTAAATTACAGGTTCCATTACAGCTTATAGAAAACATTAAATGCCAAGATATATTTCAGCTTCATTTGACTTGCAAAGACTGCAAAGTTATAAGGTACGTTTGTGCAGCTTGTTTTGTGTGGAAAATGTTTTTTAAAGAATGAAGAGGCCAGGGTTGTGGCTCAGTGGTAGAGTGCTTGCCTATTATGGGTGAGGCACTGGGTTCATTCCCCAGCACAACATAAAAACAAACAAGCAAACAAACAAACAAAATAAAGATATTGTGTCCATCTACACCTTAAAAAATGAATATATGGTTTGGTAAACGTAGCAAAATATCTTCTTGAAAGTAAGCACTGGTAGGAATATTTTCTTACAATATTTTTTTGAATATTTTGCTTATGTTGACAAATGCTTTATTTTTCATTTGGAAATAAATTCAAGTTTTTTAAAGTGCAAAAATAAAAATAGCATAAAAGGTGAATAGTACAACAGGTGAACAACAGAGTCACCTGTAGTTAACACTTTACCCCAATTTGCTTTATCATCCCCAGAACCCTTCTGAGTGTTATGATGTGTGTGTGTTTTGGTGGGTGGGGGGTGTGGGAGGGGAGGAGAGTTTCCTGAACAAATTGAGAGTAAGTGACATAAACATGATTCTTAATCCCAAAATACTTTAGAGTGCTTTCTTAAGAATAGAGATGTTTTCTTCCATAACCAAGGTATCATTCTCAACATCACAGTTTTACATTGGTAATACTGTTATCCAGTCTACTATCCATGTTCCCTTTTTAAAAAAAAATTTAATTGTAAGTGGACACAATGCCTTTATTTTTATTAATTTATTTTCATGTGGTGCTGAGGATAGAACCCAGTCCCTCACCTGTACTAGTTGAGTGCTCTGCTACTGAGCCACAACCCCACCCCCAAATACATGTTCCAATTTTCATAGTTGACCCACCTCATTCAGTGTGGGAATCCAGTGTAGCTCAGATAATAAATACATTTAGTTGCCATAATTCAATAGCCTTCTTTTAATCTGGAACATTTTCCACAACAGCCTTTCTTTGTCTTTTGTGACATCTACATTTTGTAGAATATGGTCTTTTCTTTTAATAGAATGTTTCTTATTTTGTGTTTGTCCTATGTTTCATCAAGATTAAATTGATGTTATACATTCCCAGCTGGAATACTGTGTATTCAGTTGGAATTTTGTATTGTGTCCTTTTCAGGGCATTATTGTGTTACATCCAGAGGAGAACAGTCTACTTGTCCCTCATTGGTGAATTTTGATGAAGCCGTCATCTGATTTCTGTGTAGTTTCTATATTTTCTTCCTTACAACTAATATAGTCTAGGGAAACACTCTGAGAAAATGTCTTGCTTCTCATCAAAACTTCTCCATAAATTTACCACTCATTGCTTATTTTTATCTCATCTAATTTTAACTATAATGGTTGCAGAATGATATCTGAAATATGCCTTTTAAATTTAGTAGCTCTAGAAATTTTAAATTCTGAACATGTTTATTTTATCCCTTTGACCTGTTTTGAGATACCAATAAGCATTGTATGTCAGCATGTCGATGAGTCAGATTGATTAGGACAAGGAAGAGGTATAAATGCTGTCCTTTTAGTTTTCAAGTAAATATTTAAGTTGCATGTTAGCCAGTGAGATTTGGTTTACTTATGATGATAGTGACTATCACTCATAGTTTTAGAAACTTTGCTTATTAATTATTCAGTCTTAAACCTCAAATACTTAATTGCTAAAAAAACAGTTTGCATTTATTATTTTAACCTCTTAATTGTACATAATGAAAATTGCAATTGATAAAATAGAATTTGTTTTGTTCTCTGCATGTTCACAGCTGAAAATTTCAATGTAATCTGTCTTATTTGTATCCAGACATGCTGATTTGTCCTCATTGCTAAACAGACAAATTTTGATTACTCCCTAGCTGGCTAAAAATAGTATTTGTGTTTTTTGTTTTAACCTTGGCCTAAAATGTCATACAAAACTAAAAGGACTCTTCTAAATATATTTCTTGAAAGGGACAACCATAATACTGATTGAAGAATTAGAATGAAATCTCATTCTGAAAGACAATAAGTGCAATTTTATTTTAATTATTATAATTAATCATTATAAGGAGAGATTTCATTAGATTATCAGATTTTCCAATGTCCAGCTCTCGTCTTTTTTAATATTTATTTATTTTTTAGATGTAGATGGACACAACACAATGCCTTTATTTTTATGTGGTGCTAGGATCAAACCCGGGTCCCGCCCATTCCAGACGAGCACTCTACTGCTGAGCCACAATCCCAGTCCCAAGCTCTCGTCTTTTTGATATTTTGCACTGCTGGCTAAAAATTTTTGAAACTGTTTTTTTTTATTATAAACAGTAGTGAATATGTAAATTATTGCCTTTGATGCTTTCTGTTCAGTTAGTTCTTCACTATAAATAAACACTCTCAAAATGGTGCCTTTTCTTAGCTTTCATAGTCAGCTGTCATCTGATTATATTCATACTTGTTTGACTTTACAAAGGTGTCAGTTCTCAGCCTTTGAACAATGTCAAGATTGGCTTAATCGACTGAACAATGCAATCCAACTACCTGCTAAAATAGAAGATCTCTTCTCATTTGCATACCATGCTTGGTGCATAGAGATCTATGCCAGTGAAAAAGAGCAACATGGAGACCTGTGCAGACCAGGTAACCCTTTCTAAAATGGGGCTGGAGGTAACCTTAATACAAAATGGGGTGTCTTAGTACTTTTATATTCCAATCAATGTATATTTTATGGATCATAGCAGGTGCCTATTTTCTTCTAATCCTTTTAAGAACATATTGTTGTCAGGGGAAGGGAAGAATAAAAAAATTGCTGTTGTGTTCTATACCTAAAAGCAGCTATAATAAGGTTCATGGGTATTATGAAATCCCATTTGAAGGGAGTTTCGAGTTTTGTGTATAAGAAGACTTCACATTAAAATGACTTTTGAGCCGGGTGAGGTAGCACACACCTGTAATGTTAGTGATTCAGGTGACTGAAGCAGGAGGATCATGAGTTCAAAGCCAGCCTCAGCAACTTAGTGAGGCCCTAAGGAACTCAGGGAGACCTTGCCTCTAAGGAAAATATAAAAAAGGACTGAGGATGTTGCTCAGTGGTTAAGGACCTCTGGGTTCAATCCCCAGTCCAAAAAAAGGCTTTTGAGTAGGATTTCAAGGTTGAATAGATGCTCATTGATTAGAGAATGGGGAACATTAGACAGCAAGTAGCATGAATAGAGGTACATAGGTTTGAGAATAGGGAATACAAACTAGCTTTTGGCTCTCATAGAATTTTCAAGGCATAAATTAGCAGTAGTTACTCCTTTCTGCCCAAAGATGAAGAAACAAGAAATCCAGAAAGGCAAATTTGTCTTCCTCACTGACAAATACAGAAACGCTGAGCCAGTACTAAAACCCAGATTTCCTGAATCCTCATATAGTCCTTGTCTCTTCCCGTTTCTTTCTCCCTCTGAAGTGGTTTTGACCAAGATCATGTTATTTCTCTGCATGCAGTTCTCTGTAAATGTTATGCTCCCATAAGTGAAAGTTTGCTGGTCCAACAACAACTCTTCAGTGTGTCTTGAATTTAAAAGCAGTGGAAAGTTGTAAGCTCCCTTAATTTTGGGACTTTTTTCTTTAAACCTGAAATTTTAATACTGAATCTTCAATTTTTGGTGTCTGCCCTGGTCATTTAAAACATTTGAGGCTAAAGGGGCTATGTTTATATTACTTTGTTTCCTGACCCATCAATGATGGAAGGGAAGCTTGTGGTTCAGATTCTTGTCCTATTTAATCAAAATGCTTATGACAAACATAAGCCTTGTCTTACTTTAAATGATGTTTGATATACACTTTTGCTTGATTCTTATGACTTCATCAATTAGGCAGGATAGGTTGGTATCCTTGTTTTAGGAGCCAAAGAAATAGAGATTCAGAAAAAGGAAAGAAACACAAGAAATGGGGAGCTTAAAGGTAAAACCTGTTGCCATGTTCTACTACTAGTCAGTATGCAAGGTAGGACTTAAAACCAGTCCTCAGTTATTGAAAGCCAAGGTGTGGGGTGCTATGGCTACCTAGTGTGAAGAACAAAGGTACCTACCCTCATGGATCCTCGGGGGCAGCTTCAGAATCCAAAGTCTACTGAGCCTGTCTAGGCTGGTGAAACCCAGTCATTCACAAGAAACAGTCCCCACCTTGAAAGTTTTTCACTTTCCTTTCTTGATAGGTGCCCCCTCTTTTTCCTGTTTTTCATTTTTCTTGAGATCCTGTCATATTTTAAATTGGATTTGTTTATGGCTCTTTTCAAGTTTGGAGGATTTTAATGGTAAAGTTTACAGGCAGCAAACTGTACAAACCTTATGTGTTATGTTTTCTGAGTTTTTAATCATTGCCTCTTATTTATAAAATTTTTAGTTTTCACCATCTCCTAGGATAATGAATTGATTTAAGAGTGCATTATACTTCATAATGTTATATAAAAATTGTGATTTGTTTAGCATACCTAACTCTAAAGAGATATTTCCCAATTTGGGGTTGTCAGCTTTTGTCAATAAGGCTTACTTTCTTCTGTCCTTTCCTTTCACTGAAAAGACCTCATTTAAAATGTTTTTTTAGTCATCAATGAACCTTTATTGAGTTTATTTATTTAGATGTGGTTCTGAGAATTGAACCCAGTGCTTCACACATGCTAGGCAAACACTCTACACTGAACCATAACCCCAGCCCCAAGTCCCCATCTTTTTAAGAAGATTTATTTATTCCCTTGATACTTTCAGTTTCTTTTGTATTTAAACCAACTCTTAGGGTATTCCTAACATGTGGTAAGTCAGAACCCCACTCTTTTTAATTATGGGTGGCTTTGCCCTAAGAGGGGTCCCCAGGTTCTTCTCTTTCTGATAATTTCTGGTTTCTTGGCCATCAGGACTTAGAGATATCTACAGTGTCCTCTGTCTTCCCACAGGTTTATTATACCTGTAAGTGGTAAAGTTCTGATTTTGGAGTTCAAAAACCTGAATTTAAACCTATACTATTTATTTGAAAATAATATCAGATAAGTCATTCATCCTTTCTTCACTTGGGTCTCCTTTGTTCTTCAAACTGGGATATTCATACTCTTCCTGACCGTACTGATTTGGCTGGATGTCCTAAAGAGCAAATCTTTTAATGCTACAGAGTTCAGTTCAGTAAATGTTTTGGCTGCCTCCTATGTGCAATTCTTGTGAAGACTCTTTGAAAGTTATGCAACTTACAAGGTAATGCTGTCATAACCAATGTTGGAGATTCTCTGAGTAAAGGTTACACTTTGTTCCTTCCCAAGACACAGGGTCCATGGTGAAATCAACCTGCCCCTGCTCACATGGAATGTTATTGTATTTTAGTGACCTTAAGTGTGTTGTATTATGGCTTTTGTTCTTTTATGTATTTTCACTATGGACTACAGAAGAAAAATTTGCTTTCAATAAGAAACAGAATACTCGTGGTATTTTTAAAAGTCAGTTCACCTAGTTCTCCTGTCTCCACCCACTATTGTTGAGTGTTGGTTGTGGCTGCAGCATTCATTACTCACCTTTTATGAGCATACCAGACAGCCACATTCTAAGAAGTCATCTGAAAGGTGAGACAACACTTGAGATTTTTTAAAGTGATGCCTTTGTATAATCTGCCTCAATATGTGAGATCACTAGTATAGCCTGGGAGGTAATAGTCTTTCAGCAGTTAATAAAGCCTTTTATCAGTTTTTTGCACCTAGCTTGTTAAGAATAGAATGTATCAGAGAGGAGGAAAATGGCCAAAACACACAATTATCTTGGTACTAATATAAATTTTAGTTAAGCCAACAATACTGTGGCCATAATTCTAGGTCTTAATCAGCTTTGGAAAAAGTCTTAGCATTGCTATTGGAGTTCAGTGGTGAAACCTGCAAAAGTTTTTACCAAACCCTTGATTCTGTCCTTAGCCCCATCTCACACTTTATACAAGGAGTGGATTCAAAGCTTAGCTTCTCTCCCATGTCTTTCAGCTTCTTGCTCCTCACTGCAGCTGGCTTCTTGGTGATGCCTCTGTATTAGAGCATTAGTCTAGAGTCTTGACAGATGATGGGCAGTTCAACTACTAGTTTAGCATCAGGTGAGAAATGCCCATTAAGTGCCTCTTGTTTTTCTATTAACAGCATATAAGTCTCAGTCTTATCCAGGCTTGAATACAGCCCAGGAAGTATGTACCTAGAGGACTCTCTGGGATCTCTGTACATATAAAAGGGTGATTCTTCCCTCCGTATTTGAAAATTTGGAGATGTAGTTTTTACCCCTCTGAGTCTGGTAGGGTTTGCTTCCTCACATGCTGAGTAAGAGCCTATCTCTTTTATCCTAGGGCTTTGACATGTGTGTATTGTGGGTTTTAATACCTAGAATCATCCAATGAGCTAGATTTTGGGGGGAAGAATTTTTTTTGAATGTAGATTGATTCTGTGATTATGATAGAGGGAACTTATTTTTTAAAGTAAGTTTTATCTCCAGTGAAATGAAAATTGTTGGATTGTCTATAATTGTAGTATAAGAAATACTAAGCATTAACAAGAGACAGATCCCCATTTGGGAGTGAAGGAAGCAGACAGGAAGAGTTGAAATGGAAATATAAAGCCAAACAAAAACCTTATGTTTTTGTTTTTAAAATAAGTATTTAAAATAAGGTCTGATATTACAACGTATACAATGTTGAATAAATTAAGACATGGGAATGCTGAGGTAGAAATTCTTATGAGGAATATAATATGTTTTGTTCACTTTTCTGGCTAAATAAACATAGTGAATATTTAACACAAATTTCAAAAGCTGAATTACTCTTGTCTATAAGATCTGCTGTTAATTTCTTTTTTTTTATTTTTATGTGGTGCTGAGGATTGAACCCAGTGCCTCACATGTGCGAGGCAAGCACTCTGCTACTAGCCACAACCCCAGCCCAGATTTTTTTTTAAAAAATCATTCACTAATAGGTCATGAAATCAAATTGTAAAGAAATGAATTAAAATGAGAAATGTCAAAATGCATCACACACATGGTAAGGGTATTGTTTGTGAAAATCTTTCAAAAATATAAATGTAAAAATATTTTAAACTGTGTTGTGATGTAAACATCAATGTAATTCATATTGTGGGTCATGATAGTTTCAAAGTTTGTGAAGATCACTGGTTTATAGGATAACATAAAATAACAAATTTTCTATGGTCATTAATCAGTATTTATTTTTCTGTGTGAAGATCAGAATTTTGTGCTCTGGATGGTGATTCTAAGCCCTTCTTTAACTATTGGTTCTATGTGGCAAATTGTTGCTAGTAGTTATAGTAGGTTATTGCCAGTGATTGTTTTTAAATCACAAGATCTTTATGTTGGCTAAGATGGAGAGATTAATGTAAAACATCCTTAATAAAGGTATTTTTGCCTTTGCAATATTTTGGACCTGTTACCAGGAAGAAGGAGAAATATCTTTCCTTTCATTACTGAATTTGGAAGTTGCCAATTTTACAGCCTTTAGATTTTGATTTTTGAATGAAAGACTTCCTGTTTTGTTCTTCATGGTCTATATTCCTTACAATTTGTTGACAGATGGCACCCCATTTGGGTAGCTTCTTTTTCCTATTTGGAAGCCTACTACATTGCTTCTAAAACTTTTCCAAATAAAGCAGATTCAGCTATTATTTCTCTCTGCATCTCTGAACATCATCTTTTTATAGTTCTCCTTCATGAAACACATAATACCTAGTCTAAGCTCAAGAAAAGCAGTTTAAATGGGAAGTAGTTTTATGGAATTGTCCTTCATTCAAGTAATTGCTGTTTCCTATTCTGTAATTCCTCTCCCAGGGAGAGGTAAGCTTTATTCTTTGATCATCAAAGAAGTCTGTTTTGTGCTTTTATTTTTCATTATGATTTCTTTCAGCCCTTACCAGCATTTATTTTACAACCTGTAACACCAGGTTGTGTATGTTAGGGGTCTGCTAATGTTTTTGTTTTTGCTGTAATAATTTTATTTCTCTAGTAAATGTGTTTTTAGGGAAGAAGATATTTCAGACTTACTGACTTTTATGTTAGGTTCATTTTTACCTTTATTGCTATCATATGAGGAAAAAAGCCAAATTCATCAGGTCAAAATAGCCAGATTTTACCTATTTTTGGTTACTAGGAATTGAAACCAGAGGCATTTTATCATTGAGCTATACCTCAGGCCTTTTTTGTTTTTCATTTTGAGACAAGGTCTCCTTAAGTTGCTCACAGTCTTGCTAAGTTGCTGAGGCTGGTCTTGAACTTGGGATCCTCCTGTCTTAGCATCCTAAGTTTCTGTAATAACAGATGTGCGCCACTGAGCCCAGCAAGCACTTTAGTTTAGTATTGTGTTTCCTGGTGCATTTGGGTAATGGCAATTGGGATTTCATGACTACTACTGTAGTTCTGAAATCTCAAAGTCTCTAAAAACCAAAAGGCTTCTCTTACTGTTCGGTGACTTGACCTGACCTGATCTGAGCTGACAGGAAACTACTTGTAGCTTTATTAATCCCACGTGGTATGAATTACCCATGTAGTTTACTGAGGGGTAAAAAATTCAGCAGGGCATGGTGGTGCATGGCTATAATCCCAGCAGCTCTGGAGGCTGAGGCAGGAGGATTGCAAGTTCAAAGCCAGCCTCAGCAAAAGCAAGGCGCTAAGCAACTCAGTGAGACCCTTTCTCTAAATAAAACACAAAATAGGGCTGGGGATGTGGCTTAACAGTTGAGTGCTCCCGAGTTCAATCCCTGGTATACAAAATATATATCAATGCTTTATTAGCTCCTGTTGAGATCATGAACATAATAGTATAATATATTCACCGTCTTAAAATTTAGAAAATTCTCAAGTTCTGAAGTGAGACAGTAGGTTTCAAATGAAGTATTGTAGATCATTATTATTCCTGGTGATCTTGTTAATTAATTTTATTTATTATGTCACTCTGAGTGTAGAAGTATGAAAGTGACCAGTGTGGTCAAAAGAAGGAACATGTGTTTTGGGGCCAGAGAGATAAGCCATAATAATCTGTCAGTCGTGTTTGTTCTCTGTAAAATGAGCTATGTACTGTTGCCCTCATAGTTGATATTAGAGATTACATAAGTCAATTCTTGCTCAAAATTAAATTTCTTTCCTTTTCTTTATAAAAATCTTAACTTGGACTTATTTATACAATTCCTGTCTTTTAACATATTTTTACCTGTAATGGAACAAGGTAACCATGCTTTTATTCTGTTTTGCAAAATGATATTCATTTTTTCCTTTCTGCTGTCTGTGGTCCCTAGGGGAGCATGTAACATCAAGGTTTAAGAATGAAGTGGAGTGAATGGGTTTTGATATGAACAATGCCTGGAGGATTTCTAACATCAATGAGAAATATAAGTGAGTTATATGGGTTCCTGTAAACTGTGTTTGACAACCAACACCTTTGCAGAAACCCCAATTCTCATGTGGAAGAACATTTGAACCTAGAATTGTCTTTGAAATGGTTTTATTTATTAATTTTAACCATATGATCATCAAAGTACTTCTTGAGCCTTTCATTCTGTTGCTTCCACTGGAGTGGAAAGTGATTCAGGAATCTTCCTTTCTATCCCTCCAGGCCTCTGTTGTTTTTGCACATGCATGTCTATATCATATTGTGTGTACCTGTAGGTAAGCATTATTCTCATCCTCACTTGAGAATTAGGATCAATGAAAAGCAGTGACAAAACATTCAGAAACTAGTTTTTGTGACTGTAATTTCATTCTGAATCTTATGAAATGGACACAAGTAATATTCTAGTCTTTAAGTATGTTGATATAAAAGTAACTTCATAATCATAATCATTTCTCCATTAAATATTTATGTAATAATTATTAAATATTTGGCTATTACTTGTTTTCTTGAAACATGTAAGTGCTTTGGTGGGGAGAAGACAGTTAACTACTGTGATTTCAGTTATCTGAGTTTCTATAAAACAAAATTGTCCAGAAAATTTAAATTAATATATCCTTTCCTTAAGTTTCCTTGCAGCACTAATCATCCTTTGGTTCTTTGAGCTGCCTCACTTTATGATAGCTATTTTCCTGGTCTATTTGTGTCTGACCATCACAGTATTTCATTTTTCATTGAAAAAAACTATAGCTTGTTACTGTATACAGTTTTTAAAAAATAATTTTTAGTACTAGATGGACACAATACCTGTATTTATTTATCTTTATGTTGTGCTGAGGATAGAACCCAGGGCCTCACACATGCACACTACCACTGAGCCACAACCCCACCCCTGTATACAGCTCTTAACATGGACCTCACCCATGGAGTTAAAAGCCTGGGTGTTGTGAAGAATCACAGCCTGCAGATCTGTCTGTCATACCTTTACTTATTCTCAGTGACAAGTCACAGCAGAGAAGGAGAGTGAAGAACTGGAGAAGGGAGAGCCTTAGAACCTGAGATTACTATAGGCTTTCCTGATTATAACCCCCCTTTTCTAAAATGGAATTGCTTACTCAGAGTGAGCAGCTAGTACTTGATTAAGGGCTGACTTCTGGATAATGTAGTGCCTAAAGGACATGAACATAATATTCAGAAAAATTGGTGAGTCAGAAACCTGAATTAAGCTAGGCACAGAGACATATGCCTATAATCCCAGTGGCTTATGAGCCTGAGGCAGGAGGATTGCCGAGTTCAAGGCCAGCCTCAGCAAAAGCGAGGTGCTAAGCAACCTTGTCTCTCAATAAAAGAAAAAAGGGCTGGGGATGGGGCTCAGTGGTTGAGTGCCCCTGAGTTCAATCCTGGGTTCTGCGCAAGAAGAATGCATGCAAGCATTTTAAAGCTTGTATATTGGTCATTAGGAAAATAATAGGTTCATTATACATTGTGCAGGTCTCTCTCTCTCTCTCTCTCTCTCTCTCTCTCTCTCACACACACACACACACTCACACACACACTCACACACACACAAAATTAATTATTTAAAAACAAAATCCCTAATATGAATTTAAAAAATTAACTTCTTGTCTTTGAGTCTACTAGTTCCACTCTAAAATCAGTCTTTGGGTCATTGTAAAGTTCTATAAAAGGAAGAATGAGAGCCAAATCTCTTTGAGTTTAAAACAGAATGAAAGGAATGAAACTCATGGTTAGAATATTAATATTAGTGCCTGCCTGGATCATTGATATAGAGCTAGAAAGTGTAGCAAGCTTCAGGTCCTGGTAATGTATCCCTGCCGTTGTCTACAGGTAAGTGTAAACTGGATTAGCCCCAGCTTTGGTTGGTGCTACTGCTCCTTCCTTACTGTGGTCTGCTGTCTCTGCTGTTGCTAATCTAGGGAGGGAATGGTTCAGAGAACTTTCCAGGCAAGTCTGTGCTTCCTTATTGCTAAAGCTGCTTTTCTAGTAACACACTGGTAATGCATCCTGTGCATTAGCTGGTGATTCAGTTGACACTGATAAGAAAATTTTAATAGAAAAGCAGATGGACTTGTTATTTCAAGATCCTTCCTAGTTCATTCTGTGAGAAGATCATGTGGTAGTACTGCATTTAGCTTTAGATATTAGCAGGGCTTTTGGATTGAGAGAGGTGAGTCCTAGAAATTGAGTCTTGAGAATAGTGTTGAATCATCTGTGATTATCTTTATGATTGACACTTTAGCATGAGGAAAATTTTGTTTTGAGAGAGAGCATTTAGAGAAAAAAAGTGGGGCTGAACTTGGTTGAAGATTTCAAATGTCCAAGCTGTGAGAACCAAGGAATGCAAGTTCTAGAAGGAGATGGTAGAATGGTGATGGAGTACAAGTTTTGGAGACACAGACTGGAGGTCAAACCTATTCTGACATTCTTTGCTATGCCCTTGAGTAAGTCTCCTAGCTGACCCCAGTCTTTTCCTAATGCGAAGAAGGGGAATGATAGATAGGTCTTACTTTGCAGATGTACTGTGACATCTGAATGAGGGCCTATAAACACTGGGCTTCTTCTTTAAGAAATGTTTGGAGCAGATTGTAGATTGTATACTTGAACCCTGCTTTTATAATTCAGTGACTATCTCAGTTTTTACACTATCATGTTAAAATTTCTAGGAAGTAATTATTACATCCTATAGCATTCTCCATTTCATTTTTCCACTTTACAGACTAATTGGTCCAAGTCAATGAATTAGTTAGAAACTCTCTTATGCCAGGAGGCATTCCACTGAAATATCGAGGTTGTAGGAAGGGATTTCTCTCCTTGTGGAGATCTTATGGAGATAACCAGATTTTCATTTAGTTCATTGAAGACAAATTCTGATGCTCACCCTGAATACAGATGGAAAGAATTTTGCTATGGCTCAGCAGAACCCATTAAGTTTTCAATCTCAGTTTTCATCACTCTTATTTTCAGACAGTCCTAAAATAGTAGATCACCAAATTTACCTATCACTCAAGTGGTAAGGATGACACAAGAATTGGAGAGCAGTAAAAACTGAAGGGATTTATGACTCTTAATCAATGATCAGTCCCATTAGAATGGGGAAAGAAGCCAGCCACTGCTCTGGCCAGCAAGTGCTTTAGATCAGGCATTTGCAAGGATTGCTGGCTTTTAACATAAGGGGGAAGTACTCTCATTTTCTAAGTTAAAGGCTGTGATTGAATCTCCCTTTTGGCAGAGAAGCCTAAGAATACTAGTTGAAGAAAAACTAGAGTGTAATAAAAATAAAAAGCCTTTTTTCTTTTCTAAAATGTGTTCTAGAGGGCATGAACTCCGGGGCTTTTTTCCCTTTGTAGAGACCATAAAGTATATATACAAGTGAAAACTCTTACTTATAGTTTTTCAAAGAAAGTCTCTCAAAAGATTACAAATGAAAGTTCATGGTATAGATTTTGTAAAGCCAGATAGGTTTTCTGGAACTGGTTGTTCTGTCTCAGAACATATATATTTTTAAAATATATATATTTTAGTTGTAGTTGGACACAATACCTTTATTTTATCTATTTATTTTTATGTGGTGCTGAGAATGGAACCTAGCAGCTTGCTCATGGTAAGCGAGTGCTCTACCACTGAGCCACAACCCCAGCCCCAGAACATATATCTTTTTTTTTATAATGAATTGACCTTGTTTATTTGGCAATAGATTTTGATATTTCTTTTCTGTTAACTTGTTATGGTTAATTTAAATTTAACTTATGTTGAATATTATATAAAATACAAAATTTAGATTAAAACTACTGTTTTAGAATCTTGCTTAAAAATAAAATTGTAATTTCTCCTTTATATTTAGTGTTGAAACAGTAAAAATAGATGAAGGTTAATTTTAAAGCATCATAAAACTTCTAATTCTTTACTATTTACTTAAGAAAGTATACTAATTATAATCCAGAAAATTTATATGAAAGAAATTTTAAAAGTTATTTATAACTACATCAGCTATTATAATATACGAATATTTATACCCACTCTATATTAAAGAATGGTCTTTACTTGTAATAATTGATATACAATTTTATATGTGGTTCTTCCATTTAATATTATTCATGTTTCTAGGTGTTTTCACAATCATCTATTTTTAATACACCAGTTAATCAAGTGGATTAATAATATTATTTAGCTGTTTTTTTTGATTTTATAAAGGCAAACTTGTAATTCATTAGTTCATATAATTCATCTACATCATATTTATTAGATAAGAATTCCAATTACTTTTATGTAATAAAAGTAAAAAGGAATTTTTCATGTTGGCTATGTTTCACTTTATACATTATTTTTAGGCCTTTATAGAATATAAAACTTAGAAAAACATTCTCAACTAATTTCTTATTTGATGTAAATGACTCAAACTAGAGAACATATATCTTTTATCTGAGTGCCAAACTGAGTTGCTGTTAGTTGGCAGCTTTTTTATTTTTTAAGGGGTACATGAAGTATGATTGGGACACTCTATCACTCTCTGTTCTACCAGCCTAGGTGGCAGAATGCTTCTGAATATGACAGACACCAAATTCAGTAAATATGTTTTATGTGTGTGTATGTATGTGTGTTATATTTTGTATTTTGCGGTAATGATTCCTGAGGTAGCCAGTAGCCAGTTACTTAATAGCACCATGCTGAACCAATGCCTGATTAGGGCTTTCTCCTGCTGTGATGAGAGAATACTTAATTGGATTTATAACTGAAGACAGAGATTGCTCTAACATAGCAAGATGGTGCAAAGAGCACTGTCTGTAGTGCGATTCACAGCTCCCCACTTTGTGCATGTGGTGATTATTAGTAACTCCTAATCATGTAGAGGGCTTGCCTAACCTATAAATTGGGGATACTTTAAAACAGTTGTTTCTGTGTAAAATTGAAGCTTTCAGAGTTTTAGTGAGGCTCATCCATTGGATATCTCAACTTCTGTAATTTTCCTCGTTCTCTTTATTAAAGTGATAGAAATACTGTTTAATTAGTGAGTTTTAATATAGCCAGTTTTAATATAGCCAGTGACCCTTAAAATCCAAGACCTAGACTGAAAAGTGCCATCTACTGTTCCTCTTGGGCAGTGCTGGGAAACATTGTGGAGGAAGAGGATGCTCAGGAAAGGTCCCTCCAACCTCTTCTGTGAAGATTTGCAGTCATTTGCCTCAGTGGTTACCCAGTGCCTGTTATTTGCAAGACATTGTTAAAAAATCAGTGAGGTTTTTTCTTTTCTTTTCTTTCTTTCTTTTTTTTTTTTGTTATTTGTTTTTGGTATGAGGGATTGAATCCAGAGGTACTGCTTTACCACTGAGCTTCATTCCCAGCCCATTTTTCATTTTTTCTTGAGACAGGGTCTTGCTTAAGTTGATTAGGGCCTTCCTAAGTTACTGAAGCTGGCCTCCTTGCAAACTTGGGATTCTCCTGCCTCAGCCTTCTATGTGGCTGGGGTTACAGGTGTGAACCACCACACCTGGCCAATGAGATTTTATATCCAGTTTGGCTTCATTCAGCACATGAGCCAGTTCAGGGTGTTAGCAATGTTTGTCTCTCCTGGTGAGGGAGGATTTAAAAACTATAAGTAAAGTGATAGTTTCAGGGAATTTGATTATTGCCAAATTGAATTTATTGCTCATGAGCTTTAGGATTAAAAACAATAGTCTTTCTCACTTTGTTCCCTGGAAAAAACATAGATTCAGTAGTATGTTTTATTTAAATCCACCTGTGTCGTATTTATGTGTTTGTGTGTATGCTTATACATGTTTAAAAAAACAATTTTAAAGGAAAGTAAAGCATAAGTATTTTCCTTGGAGATATAGAATAGGAACATTTAAATTTTTTGCTTACCAGCTTTTTTTTCTGATAATTTATTTTTACTGCCAACTGATTACTTTTATAACAATAACAAATAGCTTAATTGAGCTATGCCATGTAAAATTCACACTTTTAAAATGTGCAGTTTAATGACTTTTAGTATACTACATTCAGAGTTGTTCAACAGTCACTACAATCAATTTTAGTACATTTTCATCACCTGGAAGAGACATTCTGTACCATTAGCAGTCATTCCTTGTTCCCTCCTCAGTGCCCTTACCCCTGGGTAACCAGCAATCTGTTTTATCTACCTAGTCTGGATACTTTAATATAAATGGAATCATAAAATATGTGACCTTTTGTGTCTAGTTTATTTCATTTAGCATAACATATTCAGGGTTCATCAGTGTTGTAGCATGTATCAGAATTTCATTCCTTTTTAGTGCTAAATAATTTTTCTAACATTTTAATTGCTATAATTGCCTAATTAGAAAACACTTTGGGTTTTAATAGCATCTTAAAGTAGACTGTGAGTATGATTTCTGCTTTGGGAAAAAAAGATCTGTCAGAGTATGATTTATTGAGGTTGCTGTTGTTTTACTAAGAGGCTGAGGAAGGATAGTGGGCTTATTGAGCCATCTGCCTAAATAAGAGCAATTTTTGACTCATGAAATCTCAGATTTTGTCTAGGCAAGTGTTTTCAGTTCCAAAGGTAGGATCTGTTTGGGGTGTGTCGTGGAGAGTGGGGGGGAAAGAAGGCTCAGCAACTTTAATGAGGCCCTAAGCAGCTTAGCAAGACCCTGCATAAAATGTTTAAAAAGCACACTGTTAGTGGGTAGCTGGGGATATGGCTCAAAGTTTAAGCATGCCTGGGTTCAATCTCTTTGTTTAAAAAAAAAAAAAGAAGCCCAAGCTGGCCATGAGTGCACAGTTGCTGCAGTAGACCCTCAGGAGTCAGTGAAGCAACACATTTTCCCCTGTAGTTCAGCATATATTATTTTAGAGTATTTAGGTACCATATCAGAAAGGGGGAGTTAGTTATTGACTAGAAAATTAATGTAGTATTTGTAGATCATTTTTACCTTATTTCCTAGAAATACAGTATTCAAATATTGAAATTATGAGTATTCATTTATTTTCTCTAAATGAATATTTTTCTATTCATTTTGTAAGTAACTTTACAGAGATCTCTGTGATGGTATGGTACTTGAGAAAGATACATACAGGTTTTGTTGTTATTGTTGGTGTATACAATTTTTGCCCTCTTTAATATTGAGACAACTTGAAGCCAGTTCAGGACTTACCTAGAGTAGGTTTTTCATTAATGTGCTTAAACTTCTGTGCCTTACTCTCCATGTGAGTGCAGAGCATTTGAATGGGCCTCCCTAAATATGTACCTTTAGGATGATACAGTTTTTTCTCTTGTTCCCGGCACAGGCACCAGAGCAATGGAGCTGTCATTACCCGCTGTGGACAGCCAGAGGTCAGCTGGTGGGGTTGGCAAAATGCAGATGATGAGCACCTCATGCAGTCAGTAGCCAAAGCTTGTGCTTCTGATTCCAGATCCAGTGGTGGCAGCAAGCTGTCAACTAGGAATAGTTCCCGAGACTTTCCCAATGGGGGAGACCTTTCCGATGTGGAGTTTGGTAAGGTGCTACCTGCACTCACAGCAGCAGTTTTATAGTATATGAGAAACTTTTCTTGAAGTGGCCTTTTCTTTTTGATTTTTCTTTCTTTCTTTTTTTTTAGTTGTAGGTGGACACAATACCTGTATTTTATTTATTTTTATGTGGTGTTGAGGCTCAAACACAGTGCCTCATATGTACAAGGCAAGTGCTCTGCCACTGTGCTACAATGCCAGCCCGAAGTGGCCTTTTCTTTAGAAGACCTTTCTGGATGAGAATTTGATGGGATTATTTGAGGAGTCTTGAGTCTTGGCCAAGAACCGGAAGACTCTTTGTTTCAAGCCTGGCTGTCATGATAAGAATGGAGTATGAGTGTGATGGGGACTTGTAGTGTATCTATGCTCCTTGTAGGGAGGTACCAAGTTTTGGACTATAGGTGTAGAAATGAGATATAGGAGGTTGGGCTATGTGGATATTCATGTTTACCTCTGGAGTTGGTTTTGGAAAATGAATTGCCAACTTTTAATAAGAAGGGAAAATAGAAAATAAACTAAGAAGAGTAGTTCATCTATCTAGGTCTGGTTAGGAGGATTCATTTGAGTTTTTTGGTGCTACAACATGTGTCTCTGGTTCTAGTTTTCACAGTTCTCAGAGACACAGGTTTATTTAGTTTTTACCTGTCCCCCCTTCCTGATGTCCATAGATTCTTCTCTATCAAATGCTTCAGGAGCAGAGAGTTTAGCCATCCAACCGCAGAAACTTTTGATCTTGGATGCTCGCTCCTATGAAGCAGCTGTGGCAAACTGAGAAAAAGGAGGAGGCTGCAAATGCCCAGGTAAGGTGGATGGTGCATGGTCCTCAAATACTATCTCCTTAAGAGTCCAGCCCATGCCCAACCTGGACTTAGTTCTCAATTTGAAATAAGTGACAAGCCATATTTCTCCCCTTCTTTCTTGAGAGAGCCAGAGCTTCTCTTTATATTCTTAAAATTGTGTGTTGTTTTCCAAGCAGATATGGAGGAGGAAGTGCAGTGAAGCCAAATAATCTTCCTTTCCTAACAACCTTTAGGTAATAAAGAAAGCAAACCTTCCCTAAGACCTGTTTACATTTGGATGCTGCTTTAGTGGCTCTATTTCTCAGTCTTCTAAAAGCTTTTTGGTGCCTTTGACAGTGGGTATGCTCCTTACTGGCATCCTGGCAAACTCCATGTGGGGATTTTTTCCTTAGAAAACCTGGGGTGAAAATTGTCCCGACTTGTAACACCTTTGCTGTTTGAATGGAGGCTTTCTCTGAGGAGGGACTCCTTGGTACCAGTTGTGACTGATGGTGCAGGAAGAGGTACCAAGCTCCTTATTTAGATGTGACCTGAGCCGGAAATTGGAAGCAGTTGTTCCAAGGTAAAATTGAAATGCATGAAGGCACTGTTCTGCCAGATTCTTTTCAGAGAGATTCCAGAGCCACAGATAGATGAGGCCCAGGAAGTAAAGATGAGATGGAAGTTTATAGGTCTTTCTTTTAAAACATAATAGCTTTTATTTTGTTAGTACCTTCTTTACAGCTCTAACCTTCCCTTTTCACCTCTTTTACAAAGACACCTAAAATGCAAGTGCTGTTTGCCTCTTTGAATAAAGCATTGGATTAATAGTCAAGCATCACAATATTGCAGTTTCATTATTCAGCAGCCGCAATGGATTTGTTTTATAGCCAGTTTGCATCTTTTAAATTTGGTCATGCAGGCTTTAAATTCAACACATTTGTGTTCTCTTTATTGTTATTCTTTCCAGATTATTACCCGAACTGTGAAGTTGTGTTTATGGGGGTGGCAAACATTCATTCTATCCAGAGGAGTTTTCAGTCTTTGAGGTTGCCGTGCACACAGACGCCAGATGTGGGAAAGCAAGATTTTAGTTTTACATTGCTCTGTTTTTGTTGTTAATTAAATTTGGAGGTATCTTCTCCTGATTCATGGTACACTTAAGTTACATTTTTAGTCTTTTTACATATTCTTTCTGCATCAGGAGCAAGGCAGCATAGAGCAGAGATGGAAGAAAAACCCAGCCCTTTGAAATATTTTTAAATGTGCAGCATAGGAAAAAAATCTCTGTTCTTTTTAGAACAGAAGCATTGCCTTGTTTGTGCTGAGACTCCCACCCTTTCTCTTTCATGTTGTTTTTGTCCTAAAGCATTTTTATTATTTGTTTTCTGAAATCCTATAGTGACACTTATTTGCTATGAAGTGGGTTGTTTTACCACAAAAAGTCTTCATGTTCTAAAATGGGTTAAACTTGTCATTAGGTCAGTTTCTTTTATTCTTCCTTCTGATTTCTAAACTACTCTTTTATTTACTGAGAACATTATCATGATTTTTATTGCTCATTAAAAATGAATGGTTGGCATTGTAATAAGGAAGGTGAAGTAATACCCTCTGCAAGGGTACTCTTTGAATACAAGATAAATTAGGAGCAGGGCTCTGTAAAACAAATATGGACAATAAATATTTAAAAGCCCCTGTTCTACTATTTCAGGAAGATAGAGTTGGTGCCAGAGAAGACAGAATTCATTTTTTCTAGAGTTTGTGCTAAAGCCCATAGTCATTTCCCTGGGTCCTGTTCAGTAGATCTCATGATCACATTGAGTTTTGCTGCATTCTTTATTGGATTTATTAAATCAGGTACTGCCTAAACCACTTGTATTGACTTTTAGTAGCAAAGGATTAAATTCATTACAGTTCCATTCAGCCCTTAGGTTGAAGCAAGTGTCCTTTGTGGGTAGACTGTTCAAAGAAACAAGCTTCCTACTCTCCTTTGGGATTTGCTATTTGCAATTCCTACACAATTCCAAGACCCATCTGGCAGGACCCTTTCCTCTAAGATGAGGCATAGAAGGTGCCTGGCTGAGAACCCAGGAGACCTGCCGCAAACTGACTTTATGACCTTGGCAAAGTGACTTTACTACTGTAGGTCTTAGTTTTTTGTCTATAAAACAAACAAACAAACAAAAGATTGCCAATTATGTGATCTCTCATATTGTCCATATTAAAATTACAAAAATAGCTTTTTTTTTTTGGTACTGGAAATTGAACCCCAGGGCACTTAACCACTGAGCCATATTCCTAGACCTTTTGATTTTTTGAGACAGTCTCACTAATTGGCTGAGGCCGGCTTTGAACTTGCCATCCTCCTGCCTCAGTCTTCCAAGCCACTGGGCTAGAAAAGCTAGTTTTTGAACTCAGAATATTAGCTCTTACTTCCTCCAAATTAATATCTAGGGAATTTTATTAGAGAAGCAGCAAATCCGTAATGCACTACTGAAGCCTCTTGTGGGGGAAAAAAGGCAATTGGTAGTGATGGGATGGCTCTAAGTTCATCCCCAATGGTGGTTTGGGGTTGTGGAGGATTAGGGGATGCTTCTGCTCCAGTTTGAGTGTAGCATAGGGGAGTGTGCTGTATTCCAGAACATCCTCTGCTGGCATACTTCAGAGTGCAGCTTTTCTCTTAGACTAGGGTAGCACCAACTTGTATTTTATAACGGTTCAGTCATGTTCAAAAAAAACCTGCACTGATTATTTTGTTTACCATTTCTCCAGAGGTAAGAAGATAATTTCATTTTTGGTCTCTTAAGCCTATAGTTTCTTTTCCTTCATGGCCATGTGAAGAATGAGAATAAACAATTGGTACATCAGGAAAAAATGTTTCCTAGTATCTACTAGGAGATAGAAAGTCTTGATATTGTGTTTTTACTGATGGCAGACTTACAGCTCATTAAACAGTAGGTCTCCTCTCTGAATACTAGCCACTCAGTACATCTTTGATGGAACCAGTGTCAGCTCTCCAAAGAGTCATAGTCCAGGGGGTAGACGATACTAATCTATATGAAATCAGTACATATGCATTTAATTCTGTAGTCTGCTTGTCTGGCTGGGAAGATCCCCCACTCCTTAGACTCTTCCAAAAATTCATTCATTCCCTGAGATTTAGTAGACCTTTATGGCTTTGTTCTGTAGTCCTAGTGTTGGCAGTTACTCCTAAAACAGATGTACCACCACTTCATCTGTATTTATTCCTTCCTGTCTGGCTCAATGTTTGAAGACCTGGACTTGTCTTAACCACAAATTTTGCATTTTAGAAAAATATGAACTCATTTTTGGGAATTAGGGGCAGGGAGAAGCTCAAGAAACATATGTAAACACAGATTAAAACAAATCAAAACAAAAAACAAAAACTCAAATATGTCAGTTGGTGATTACTCCCAAGAGGCAGTTCTTGCTATCTGATAAGAGATTCTTGAGTGCTTCTTTAAAAAAGATTCTTCTAGATCCCTGCTCAATCTGGTCTGGGAAAAGCCTAGCAATTCCATGTGGCCATTGGTAGACTAGTTTCATAAGTCTAAATCATCCTATTAGGCTTATCCAGATTTTATATATATATATATTTATATTTTAGATGGGCACAATACCTTTATTTTTTTATGTGATGCTGAGGATCAAACTGAGTCCCTCATATGTATAAGGCAAATGCTTCACTACTGAGTTACAACCCCAGCTCCATTCAGATTTTTTTGAAAATTTGTTTTTAGTTATAGATGGGCACAATACCTTTATTTAGCTTATTTATTTATTTATTTGTGGTGCTGAGGATTGAACCCAGTGCCTCACACATGTTATGCAAACACTCTACCACTGAGCTATAACTCCAGCCCCCTATGTGTGGTGTCCAGTGTTCAGCTTATATCTCATTATAGACTATTTATATTTTTAAGTTTACTTTTTTGAGAACTTATTGGGAAGGATTGTTGATTCTTAAATGTCTTCTATTTTACATCTTAGAAATATCTCTCAGAAGGTTCCACTTTTCTTATACTGTGTGTATCTACTATGGACTGAAAAACATTATTTTTTTTAAATTTTCTCTGGGAAATTACTCATCAGCATGTTAGAACTAAAGGTGTTAGAACCAAAGGTGGTCTTATTAAATAAAGTCCCTATTTATGAGGATGCCCTCTATTACAGAGTAAGGCCTGAGTCTTGTTTTTGGACATGTTTTATAAACAGATTTTCTGTCTGTTTTGGCAGTGTCACATTTGAAGAGAAAAATCTTGGGGTATTGCTTTTTACTTCACAGGTGTTGGATATGATCAATACATCATAAAAAATTGCCTCATCCCTTCCTATTTTTATAGTTGGCTTTCAGCTCTTGAAAGCACAAAGTGGCTTCATCACCTATCTGTGCTTTTGAAGTCAGCCCTTCTGGTGGTGCATGCTGTGGATTGTGATCAGCAACCTGTATTAGTGTACTGTTCAGATGGCTGGGACCGCACCCCTCAGATTGTGGCACTGGCTAAGCTCTTGCTGGACCCATATTACGGAACCATAGAGGTGAGTGTATCCAAAGTGTGGGAGTTTGTACTGTATAACAAGTGTGGAGGTCTCCGAGAGTCTTATGATCATTTTTTTGAGGGGGGGGTAGAAATTAGGTCTAAAGAAAGTCAAATTTGTTTTAATTATTCCTCCTGCACCTTGAGCTACATTGTTAGAGGTGCCTGCTGTAGTTCTTATGCCTATTAAAGTGTGACAGTTTGTAGGTTACAAGGTATTGAGAAATATAGATCTTTTCTTTTATAGCCTGTCTACATGGGAAAGTTCTGGCTAATCCAGGAAAATGAAGCTTCTTTAAAAAGGATTTTAGTTTGCTTATGATAATAGGTCTAGACATTACCAAAAGAGTGTTCTGTCAAGAAAGAGTCTGACCCTAAAATAACCTCCTTTTGGGTTAAAGAAGTAAGAAAAACCACAAAGTATGCTTAAACATACACACACACACACACACACACACACACTCACACACACATATAATATATATGTGTGTGTGTGATACATATATATATACATATATATATATATATAAAATACATTTGTAAAAAATCTAGGGTGGGGAAGGATTTTACAAAAAATGACTTTGTAAATATAGCACCAAATGTACAAAATTCAAAATAAAAGGAAAATTAAGGGGGAATATATGGCTTTTATAAAACATTAAATATTAATTTTCTCTGGGAAATTGTCCCTCAAATGCCAGGCACAGTGGTGCACACCTGTAATATCAGCAGCTTGAGAGGCTAAGGCAGGAGGATCATGAGTTCAAAGCGAGCCTCAGCAATTAGGCAAGACCCTGTGTCTAAATACAAAAAAGGGCTGGAGATATGGTTTAGTGGATCAAGTGCCCCTGGGGCTCAATCCCTGGTACTCGTTACACACACACACACACACACACACACACACACATTCCTTGTGAGTTTGTGCTTCTGATTCTACATTTTGGGAACCATCAAAATTGGAGGTGATACTTATGCAAATATTAGTGGTCCAATTTTCACATGAAAGTATGTAGCCTTTTTATAATTTAAGTAGAGGGGTCATTATTTTCTCCTATTTTTATTTGAAAACAATAAAAAATAGGCATTTGTTTACTTAGTGAATCCAGATGTACTATTTTTTCTTGTAAACCTTGAGTTGTTTTAAACTTAGCTTTTAAAAGAGAAGATAGAAACCCTAAATAGTAGTTAGAAATAGAAGCAGTTAGTGTGTCCCATATTCCCACCAATCCATCTACCAAAGCCCCTACTGTCTCCAAAGTTCTCTGCTCCCTTCTCCTTTGATAAAAGATGCATTATCCTTATCCTTTTTAGCCCATCTGTTCTTCTATACACAGTTCCCATCCACTCCCATCTGTCCTGCTGGCTAGCTCCAGCATTTCTCCTCTTTCCTTCTTCAATAGCATATTTCCCTTTCCCAGATCACAGCTGTCAAAATACAGACAAAGTATAATGTATATATATTGTCTTATCAAAATCATTTCTTGGTCCTGCATTCTGTTCTAGCTATTATCCTGTATCTGTGGTCTCTTTTACTGAAGAGCTCCTATATTAGCTATCTCAAATTTCTTCAGTTCTTTTCAGCCCACTCCAGGAAGGCATGCACCATAACACTTTGCCAAAGCTACTCTTGTTAAGGTTAACAATGATCTTTCATGTTGCTGCCCCAGTGAACAGTGCTTAGTCTTTATTTCTGTGATCCATCAATTGTAATGGCACAGTTCAGTTTCTTTTTTGAAATACTTTCTTCATGTTGACCTCTTACACTTAGCACTCTTATTCTCCTCTTCCTCTCTGACTGGTTCTTTCTGTCTGCTTTGCTGATTCCTCTTAGTCTCCCTAGTTCTAAATCTTGGAATGCCCCAGGGTTCATCCTCCACGCTACTTTTCCATGTAACTACTTGAAGGATCTCACCCAGTCTAGTGGCTTTAATTGCTCTCCATGTGATGAGAATCCATTCAGCTTAGACTTCTACACTTAACTTCAGCCACAGTCATGAACACTTGGTATCTCTATTTGGATGTCTTAATTGCATTTCAAACTTAATTTATTTAAAACTTGATTTTTGATTTCTACATCTCCCCACAAACTTAATCTTGTAAGAGTCTTCCATTTCACCATATGGCAACTTCATCCTTCCAGTCATTTAGGGCAAAAACATTTATGCCATCTTCAACTCTTCCTTCTTATTTCACATTCAGTCTATTAGAGTCTGCAGTTCTGCTTTCAAAATATGTCTAAAACCAATTATTTATTGTCACCTCTACTATGTCACACTGGTCCAGGCCACCATTATCTCCTACTCTCATTTAATATAGAGTCAAGCTGGTCTTGCTAAAACATTAGACAGACCATGTCATCCCCTGCTCAGAAACCTCCAGTAACTATATTTCATATAGTAAAAGCTAAAGTCCTTAAAATGGCTTAAAAGGCCATCCTAGAGGTTACCTCTCTTTGCTTGTTTCCTCCTATCCCTCCCTCCCTTCCACTGACCTCTTAACTATTTCTCAGACTTTAAAAGTACTCCCCTCAGCCATTGTGCTTGTGGTTGCCTCTGCCTAGAGCATTTTCCATCAGATACCCACATGACCTCCTCTCTTCCTTCTATCAGGTCTCAACCAGTGAGGTCTTCCCACAGCCTAGCCCCTGCCTGGTGTCCCTCTCACCCTGTCCTATTGTTCTTCATAGTATTTGTCACCTCTGCCCTAGCTAGAGTAAGCTACATCAGGGCAGGAAAGCTGGTTGATAATTGCTGCATATCCATCACCTCTGGTACCTGTAGTCATGCCTGGGGCAAGTGAAATGTTCAGTAATTATTTGTGGAATAAACAAATAGTTTTACAAATGTGCTTTCAGCTTCGGCACACTTTTACACTGACCTGCTCAGCTTCTGTACTCTGTTGCTCTTGAGGATGACTGTTAACTCAGAAGCTCAGAGACTGTTGAAAAGGGAATCTAAGAGGAATGGGGGTGTACCAGTTTATCTTTAACTCAGGAATGCTGGTGGATAGAGTTAGGCCCGGGAGTTGGTGGCATGAAGAGGAGGCTATTGTGTGACCAACCGGGCTTCCCTATCCTGACAGCGTAAACCTAAGTGCTTTCAGACATGTCAGGGTAGATGGCTCTGCTGGGCTCCCATGTGTGCCCTACTGCATGATTTTGCCTCATTGGACTCCCATAGGTGAAACTGGTGCAGCATACCTATTCCTGCATTTTTGGAACATTCCTGTGCAACAATGCCAAGGAGAGAGAGGAAAAGCATACTCAGGAACGAACATGTTCTGTATGGTCGCTTCTTCGGGCTGGCAACAAGGCTTTCAAAAACCTACTTTATTCCTCTCAAAAGCCGTATGTATCCTTCAGTCTTTCCTCTGTCATCAGCAGAATGAGTTTGGGGTGGGGGACATATGGGAGCCTGTTTGAATAGTGTTTGTTTTTGTGAAGGCATCTCTATCTATGGATGAGCTGTTTCCATTTTCCCTCACTATTCTCAGAAATAACTGTTTTCTGATGATGCTCTGACCTGCTTCTGACCACTTTGCTTAGGGTGTTTTAATATACATTTCTACTTTGCCACCCTAGACACCAATCTTTTCTGGCACTTCCTCCAGAGCCTAATTTATTCGTAGCATGTTTTCTTTAAATGGTGGAAGAGCACTTAAGTTGTTTTCTGGGTGCTTCTCATATCTCAGAAGGAGCTGTTCCTAGGCCCCTGGCACCTCCTCATGTACCAGGTGATGATATCCTCTGCAGCTTCTGTCTCAGCATAGAACTGGGTCTGATACTGATTATGTGTATGTGATTCTCTGCTCATATGAGAGCTAGCAGGCCCTTTAAGACTTTGTTCCTCAAAGGAATACCTTCTGTTCAGCAGAGAAAAGGGGCACATACATTTGCGTGTCAATAGATGGTAAAATTCCTTTGTTCAGAATGCATCTTAAACCCATAAGAAATCAAAGCAGGTTAATCAGAAGTTATATTGCTTAACTGGGCTATTCATATGCTTCTCATTACATTTAAATAATCAAATCAAAGATTTAAGCCAACTGCTTGTCTCCCTCCTTCACCTTGCCTCCTAGAGGAGTAACAGTGCAAGAAGAAAATACCTTCCTTTTCACATGATTAATTTAAATGATCCTATAAAGCAGGTTTGGCAGTTTCTGCAGAAGCCAGGCTTTTATACAGGAAACAAATAATCACTGTAACAGAATGACTCACTTTCTTATGCAGCAAATCAAGCTGATGAAAGTTAGTCATTCAATAAAGATGACCTGAGAAATACTTAATGAAAAAATGGACCTTTAAAAGATCCTTTCAGACTTTCATGCCCATAAGAGGTGCTTAGGTGAAAAATGTTGCCAAACAGAACCTCTAGTCCTATATTTGCCTTTTTAGGAGATAGCTCTCTATCCATTGATGCTGCTTCCCCAGGGATCAGTGTCCTAGCACTGTGGGGTGTTAGAGCTGGGTGTATATTCTTGATCTTTCCAGATATTTCTAAAATGCTTATTGGGACATATTTAAATCTGTGTTCTCTCCCCCTCTTCAGGTACTGTACCCTGTGTGCCATGTGCATAACCTGATGCTGTGGAGTGCAGTATATCTGCCCTGCCCGTCTTCTTCTACCCCTGTGGATGACAGCTGTCCACCATATCCAGTCCCAGGCACCAGCCCTGATGATCCTCCCCTGAGCCGATGAGCCCAGGGGTGATGCCACAGGCCTCAGGTCCTGTGTGGGTATATTCCTGTATGGGAACATGCCAGGGATGGTTAAAGATTATGATATTGTCTGGCTCTACAACATGTACTTAGGTCTCTAAAGTTTTCTCTGGGAAGATAATAAAGAGCCTAGTTTCCAGAAGTGAGTTGGGCCCTGTTCTGTGACATGCATCAAGCAGTTTCTCAGTGATAGAGTACATCCTCTGTGCTCTTTGTGAACACTGGTTTGTATTTCATCCACTACTCTCTGCTCCTGCCTCCCTGTTCTGATTTGTCTTCTGAGCTTGGAAGCAAATGCTGTGAGATGATAGAAATGTTGGCTTTGCTACTTATGAATTAGCTTTATTAAATTCAGAGTGATTAGGTAATAAATTAAAATACTGTAATATCAAAGAATCAGCAGTCTGACCTTGCCACCAGTTGAGGAAACACAACAGCATCAGGGAAAATGCCTTTTGAAAATAACATTTGATGTTAACTTATTTGTATGGATGGGGCATAGGGTAGAGGCAGTGCAGATAGGAGGACTTATGAGGGAGCTTTGCACTCCAGAACATTATTGAGATGTCATAGCTCCAGCTTCTTAAAACCTTTTGTCACCTGATCTCCTCTGAATAGCCTCCAAGATTCTCACTTTTCCTAAACTTCTTTCTTTTAGTCTACCAAAGACTAGATCATTTGACAATCTGACCATAGCCTGCAAGAGCACAGTGCCTCTGGCCAGCCAGCTTGAATGAGAAGTGGCAGGAGCACCACTGGCGCTCTCTGGAACTGAGCAACCTTGCTGGTCCTGGAGAGGAGCCTTCTGCTGACAGCCTAGGAAAGCCCAGCCAGGTGCCCGGGGGTGCTGAGTTGTCTGTGGCAGCTGGGGTGGCTGAGGGGCAGATGGAGAACATTTTGCAAGAGGCCACCAAAGAAGAGAGTGGGGCTGAAGAGCCTGCACCCAGGGGTAATGTGGAGATGCCACAGATCAAAGAGGAGAACAGGATCGCAACTGAGGTCTCAGCCATTGTAGTTTACCAAGAATCAGAGTTGGGTGATGCTATTCTGAGGAGCCATCTAGACTCCATCCTGTCTCTATTCTCACAGGGTATTCCTGAAGAGCAGGGTGGGCCCAGTGTTCTCTCCAGTTCACTCCAGGAACCACACAGGGGAGAGGATTCTCAGGAGGTTCCTTTGGAGCAGCCTCCAATAGAGGATATTGCAGAGAACCAGGAGGATGCAGCTCCTTCCATCCCAGTAGATGTAAAAGTGGTTATGGTACCTCACTGTCTAGTTCTCTGCCACCTTCCCAAGTTCCTTTTGAGACCAGAGGACCAAACAAGGACAGTTCCATGGATATGTTGATGGAAGATAACGTGAAGCCAGAAAGTGGACCTCAAGTCCACCGTAAGCCTTGCCTGGTTATCACTGGCAGGTTCAGTGACAAAGACGTGCTTCCCCCAGCACTGGATCCCAGGCCTGCTGAGAGGACCCTCACTGAGAAGCCACAAGGGGGGTCTGTGGTACACAGGACTTCTCCTGGCAGCACTCTTACCCCAACACGGGCCCCTTTTGCCTTGCCTTTAGCCTAATGTAAAGAGGGGTTTGTATGTAACGGTGCCCCAGAGACTGAAAACAAGGCCTCAGAGCAGCCCCCAGCACTTGGCACCCTCCAGAAGTACTCCACACCCAATGGGCACTGTGCCAATGGGGAGGCTGGGAGGAACAAGGACTCGCTGAGCCACCAGCTGTGTGCCACAAGCTGCAGCTCTGTCCATTTACACTCAAGAAACTTGCACCACAGGTGGCTGCATAGCCACTTGGGAATGCCATCAGCAGTCAGCAGCCCTGAGCAGCCTTCTCGCAGCCACCTGGACGATGATGGCATGCCTGTGTACCCAGAAACACTCCAACAGTGCATGCATCAGATTGAGTCAGGCTACCAGCAGGAAGTGGAGACCTTGAAGAAACAAGTCCAGGAGCTAAAGAGTCGCCTGGAGAGCCAATATCTGACTGGATCACTGCGCTTCAATGGGGACTTTGAAGATGGAGTGGTGAGTGGGTCATGGTTCCTCTGTAGCCTTCTGAGAGAAGATGGCAGAGCGAGGATGGGCACACTTTTTACCCAGGGCATGGTGACTGGTGAGGATTTCTAAATGAGTTGAAAAGGTTTAAAGTAGCCCTGTTCACAGAAGCTGAAGATCAGCCTCAGCCATGTAAATGGAAGACTGTCTCTTTTCTGCTTTGCTTACTTTCATGTCTTGTTTGGGCAGTTAGAGAAAGGAAAGAGCATGCACTACATGGACCTTCATATCTCTTCAGAGAGAGGATTCTCTGTTTTCAGAATGACATTTGAAGAGTAATTGCTAGTATTTTGTGAAATTGTAGTGCTTGTCCTACATTAAAAACTAGTAAATTGATAGCCTTCCCAGATGTGGGCTGTAACTTTGAAGGTTAGATTTTTTTTAAAAACAAATGTTTGTATCCACTTTTTGGTAGATGCTGGAAGTAAAAATTGAGAGAAGGGATTGATTTCTAACTGATGAAGCTTGCCAATCAGAAATGAGAGTAATAGAGTAGGGTTTTCAAAGAGGGGCTCTCTTCTTTGGTGGGTCTTGTCCAGTGCAATATATATGCCAACCTGTCCAGACAGTGGTGACATTTTCAGTATGACATGGTAAAATGATCATGACCTAGATTGAGCATAAACATCAGTGACATCTCAACTTAAAGTTTTTATAGACCCAGCTTCAGTCTCCTCCAAAGTCTCCCTTTGAAGTGGTACCCAAGTTTATTAGCAATTTTTTGTCTGAATTTACTGCAAAGTAGAGTATGTTTCTTTTCCTTGCTTTGCCAGGAAACGTTGTTACAGAATCAATGTGTGTATTACAATTGCTGAGAAAATATGAAGAAAGGGAAGTCAAAGGAAGAAGGCATTATCCCCCTCCATTTCTTTCATATCACCTACCACACTTAAGGGCCAGGCCTGAATACATTTGCAATTAATTATTACTAAACAATCAAATTAATGAAAAAAAAATGAGTAACTCAGGAAACAGAAGATGAGGGCTTAATTACTAATAAGAATGATATATAAAAGAAGACCTCTCAGAAGTGAGAAGTCATAAGGAAGTAGAAGGATGTTATAAGAAGGATAAAGGAAGACTTCTCAGATGCCACTCAGGTTTGAGATAAGGTGTTCAGGTGGGTGATGGTAACATTCATTCAGGTAGAAACAAGCTACCACACCTTGGTTCAAAACATTCTCAAGATCTCGATTCTTCAAAGGTCAGTCTATTAGATCAGATGTCTGGAATAAGCTTGTTCAATAATCTAGACACAATCATGAATGAGCACATTAGAATTAATGGGAAACAGGTAGCTGGGTTTAAAACTATCCTGAATTCAGGGAAGTATTAGGATTACTTAGTAGTAATTTGATACTTGCCTAGTCTTCCCAGGTAAGTCAACACTTTCCTTTCATTCCCACAATAAAAGTAAACATTTGGGAGTATGTACAGTGATAGACTGGCCCAAGGTCAACTTCTCTGCTTCTTGTGGCTAATCACATGTGCAGGTTATAAACAGTGACCCAAATAAAATCTCTATAAGTGAAAATTAAAATATATGAGATGAAAAACTGACCAGCTGGTATATTAAAGCATGATCAAACAATTGCAGAAAGAATATTAGTGAACCTGAAGACATAGCAACAGAAAAGTCCTAAAATCAAACAGGAAACACGGGGGAAATCTTAAGAAATTAGTGAGATTTGGCACTAATGCAGATAAAATAATATGTATAACTGGAATTCACACAAACATGAAAGAGACCCAGAAATAATATTAAAAAATCATTATTTTCCAAAATTTGATGTAATAAAAATCCTCCACATCTATGAGTCTGTACAAGACCCCCCAAAAAGAAACATGAACAATCTTCACCCTGATGCATCAAAAACAAAATACTGAAAGACAGTGATTACAAGAAAAACCTTAAAATCAACCAGAGAAAACAAGGGCAAGTTAGGAATATAGAAATAAATCAAAGGGTGGAAGCAAATTTCTTATAATACAAAAAATACTTTATTACAATACTAAAAGAGAAAGCATAGATAATATAGGATACTATACTCAGCAAAAGCAACTTTAAAAATGAACCCTGAATAAAAACTTTCCATATGTGTAAGAGCTGAAAGATGTTGTCAACACCAGACCACACAACAATAAATTTCAAAGAACTTCAGGCAGAAAGAAAATGAAATTAGCTAGAAAGATGACTCCGTAAAAATAAACAAGAACAATGAAAATGTTGTTTCAAAGGTAAATAGGTAAGATTTATCCATTATAACCTAAATATCATTTAAAGGCAATTTACTGTTTAGCAATGGTAAATATAAAATTAAATTAAAACTTTATAATAAATAAAAACATAACTTATAGACATTTATCACAGCAAAAATATTCAAAGTATAATGCATCAGAATAATAATCTTGAATAAAATAAATATCCCTAAATATTTGGTGATTCTGTGTGATGAGAAAGAGAAGCATAGCATTTCACTGCTTTAAATACTAGCCCTCGATATTTCATATGAAATGAATTAATGTAAAATAAATAACAGTAACCAAAATGATGCTGTAAAATCCTTGTCAGGGTTGAATCCAGAAAGATTTCAAGGTCATATCAAAGTAACTTTCAGAAGGTCCCCTAAAATTCAACTTGGACAAGTACAATAGCCATTGATTCCTACAGAGTCTGTGAATTATTAATGCTCATGCCTTTTCCAATCCTTTGTATACACTTTCAACTCTGTCCAAGGGAAGGCATCACAAATATTAGGTGAAAAACATTCTGACTTCAGAAACAAAATTTTTAAGTATTTTTGACATGGACAAGAATAATGCAGCAAGGACTTTTGTTTATTTGTTGTTTTAATACTGTGGGGTTTGTTTTGAAGATGAAGATGTCACCTTCTTTGGAGTTCCTTTGTTACTGAATATTCAAGAAGGACCAAGATGAGATTCAAAAAATTAGGATATTTTCCCTTCTCCACCCCTATTTAGTTGCATACTTAATGGAAAGAGGAGTCAAAATTCCCACTGAATTTTCAGGTCTATCTTGCAGTCACATAGAAGGAGACATAAATTCTGTGCACGATTGGTGTGTGTTCTTGGCAGTAAGGTACACTCTGCTTGTGTTCTCAGAAAGTTGAGTGTGACACTTAATTCATGGGTAAACAATGGGTTATACCTTTTCCTACATCTTCAACTCTCCTGTATCCTCGGTCCATACTTATTTAGAGAATTCATTTATTTCATTTTGTCAGGGATGACCACCTTTTAAAATTCTGATTACTAACCAAAAGAGTCAAATTTTATTGTCAATACTATCAACTGTCAAGGAAATAAAAGACAACAGCTTTATTACTTAGTCTTTAATTTATGTTTTACTGATCTTCTTCAACAGAATGCCTGCTAAAATTTTAGTTTTAATAATATTATAACATAGATTTGTCATAGATTATTTAGATTAGGCAGACCAAAGTTACAAGATTTAAATTCATGTAGAGGAATCAAATATATCCAATTGCTTGAAGTAGGACATTAAAGTATAATTTGGTGTAAAGTGCACATGTATAAAAGCAACTTGATAATTTTATATAAAATACTATAGAACAGAATATGACTATTAATATTTTAAAAACTATTAAAGAATAACAGAATGGGATATTCAAGAAGAATAAAAGGATAAAGTTCAACAGGATGTGAGTCCATGGAATGATCATTTTATTAATCAAATGAAATTGTTACAATTTAGGTCAAGATGGCTTTAATAAGCACAGGGTTAATTCACAGAGATTGGGTATTTGTTTGCTGTCTTCAGAGATTTATTACTTTTTCATATCTATTTGATGTAAACTGCAGCATCCTAATATGAGAAAAAAATCTAATTTTCACCAAATGTATTTTTTATTTTATTTTTATTTTTTTATTAGTTGTTCAAAACATTACATAGCTCTTGACATATCATATTTCATACATTTGATTCAAGTGGGTTATGAACTCCCATTTTTCCCCCATATACAGATTGCAGAATCACATTGGTTACACATCCACGTTTTTAAATACTGCCATACAATTGATTGTTGTATTCTGTCGTCTTTACTATCCCCCCTCCCCTCCCCTTCCCTCCCATCTTCTCTCTCTACCCCATCTAATGTACTTAATTTCTCTCCCTTGTTCCCCCCCCTTCCCTCACCTCCTCTTATATGTAATTTTGTATAACAATGAGGGTCTCTTTCCATTTACATGTAATTTCCCTTCTCTCTCCCATTCCCTCCCACCTCTCATCTTTGATTAATGTTAATCTTCTTCTCATGCTCTTCCTCCCTGCTTGTTCTTAGTTGCTCTCCTTATATCAAAGATGACATTTGGCATTTGTTTTTTAGGGATTGGTTAGCTTCACTTAGCATAATCTGTTCTAGTGTCATCCATTTCCCTGCAAATGCCATGATTTTGTTATTTTTTAGTGCGGAGTAGTACTCCATTGTGTATAAATGCCACATTTTTTTATCCATTCATCTATTGAAGGGCATCTAGGTTGGTTCCACAGTCTAGCTATTGTGAATTGTGCTGCTATGATCATTGATGTGGCAGTATCCTTATAGTATGCTCTTTTAATGTCCTCAGGGAATAGTCCGAGAAGGGCGATAGCTGGGTCAAATGGTGGTTCTATTCCCAGATTTCCAAGGAATCTCCATACTGCTTTCCATATTGGCCGCACCAATTTGCAGTCCCACCAGCAATGAACAGGTGTACCTTTTTCCCCACATCCTCGCCAGCACTTGTTGTTGTTTGACTTCATAATGGCTGCCAATCTTACTGGGGTGAGATGGTATCTTAGGATGGTTTTGATTTGCATTTCTCTGACTGCTACAGATGGTGAGCATTTTTTCATGTACTTGTTGATTGATTGTATGTACTCCTCTGAGAAGTGTCTGTTCAGGTCCTTGGCCCATTTGTTCATTGGTTATTATTTATCTTATTGTTTAATATTTTGAGTTCTTTGTCTACTCTGGATATTAGGGCTCTATCTGAAGTGTGAGGAGTAAAATTTGTTCCCAGGATGTAGGCTCCCTATTTACCTCTCTTATTGTTTCTCTTGCTGAGAAAAAACTTTTTAGTTTAAGTAAGTCCCATTTGTTGATTCTTGTTAATAACTCTTCTTCTATGGGTGTCCTATTAAGGAATTTAAAGCCAGACCCCACAATATGTAGATCAGAGCCAACTTTTTCTTCTATCAGATGCAGAGTCTCTGATTTGATATGAAGCTGTTTGATCCATTTTGAGTTAACTTTTGTGCATGACGACAGAAAGGGATTCAGTTTCATTTTGTTGCATATGGATTTCTAGTTTTCCCTGCGCCATTTGTTGAAGATGCTATCCTTCCTCCATTGCATGCTTTTAGCCCCTTTATAGAATATAAGAAAGTTGTAATGTTGTGGATTGGTCTTTGTGTCCTCTATTCTGTACCATTGGTCCACCCGCCTGCTTTGGTACCAGTACCATGCTGTTTTTGTTACTAGTGCTCTGTAGTATAGTTTGAAATCTGGTATCACTATACCACCTGATTCACACTTCCTGCTCAGAATTGCTTTTGCTATTCTGGGTGTTTTATTTTCCATATGAATTTCATGATTTCTTTATCTATTTTGACAAGAAATGCCATTGGGATTTTGATTGGCATTGCATTAAACCTACAGAGAACTTTGGGTAATATTGCCATTTTGATGATGTTAGTTCTGCCTGTCCATGAACAGGGTATATTTTTCCATCTTCTAAGATCTTCTCCTATTTCTCTCTTTTGTTTTCTGTAGTTTTCATTGTATAAATCTTTCACCTCTTTTGTTAGGTTGATTCCCAATTTTATTTTTTTTTTATATTGTGAATGGGGTGGTTGTCCTCATTTTCATTTCAGAAGATTTGTTGCTGATATACAGGAATGCCTTTGATTTATGTGTATTGCAATTTTATATCCTGCCACTTTGATGAATTCATTTATTAGCTCTAGGAGTTTCTTTGTAGACCCTTTTGGGTCTGTTAGGTATAGAATCATATCCTCCGCAAGTAGTGATAATCTAAGTTCTTTTTTCCTATTTTTATGCCTTTAATTTCTTTTGTCTGTCTAATTGCTGTGGCCAGTATTTCGAGAACTAAATTGAATAGAAGTTGTGAGAGAGGGCATCCCTGTCTTGTTTCAGATTTTAGAGGTAATGCCTTCAGTTTTTCTCCATTTAGAATGATGCTAGCCTGAGGCTTAGCATATATAGCTTTTACAATGTTGAGGTAAGTTCCTTTTATCCCTAGTTTTTCTAGTGTTTTGAACATAAAGGGATGCTGTACTTTGTCGAATGCTTTTTCTGCATCTATCAAGATGATCATGTGGTTCTTATCATTAAGTCTATTGATGTGGTTAATAACATTTATTGATTTCCGTATATTGAACCAGCCTTGCATCCCAGGGATGAATACTACTTGATCATGGTGCACAATTTTTTGATATGCTTTTGTATTTGATTCGCCAGAATTTTATTGAGGATTTTTGCATCTAAGTTTATTAGAGATATTGGTCTGTAGTTTTCTTTCTTTGAAGTGTCTTTGTCTGGTTTTGGGATCAGGGTGATGTTGGCCTCATAGAATGAATTTGGAAGAGCTTCTTCTTTTTCTATTTCTTGAAATAACTTGATTCAAATAACATTTTGAAGATTTTGTAAAACTCCACTGGATATACACCCATCAGGTCCAGGGCTTTTCTTGGTTGGTAGTCTTTTGATGGCTTCTTCTATTTCCTCCTTTGTTATTGGTCTGTTTAAATTGTGTGTATCTTCCTGACTCAATCTGGGCATATCATATGACTTAATAAATTTATGCATATCTTCAATATCTTATATTTTATTGGAATATAGTGTTTCAAAATGATTTCTAATTATCTTCTGTATTTCTGTAGTGTCAGTTGTGATACTGCCTTTTTCATTCCATATGTTAGTAATTTGAATTCTCTCTCTTCTTCTCTTCGTTAGCATGGCTAAGGGTCTGTTGATTTTATTTATTTTTTCAAAGAACCAACTTTTAGTTTTATCAATTTTTTCAATGGTAGTTTTTTGTTTCAATTTCATTGATTTCTGCTTGGATTTTAATTATTTCTTGCCTTCTACTACATTTGCTGTTGTTTTACTCTTCCTTTTCTAGGATTTTGAGATGAAGTGTGAGCTCATTTATTGTATTTTTTCTTTATTTGAGGAATGAACTCCAGGCAATGAATTTCCCTCTTCAAACTGTTTTCATTGTATCTCATAGATTCCAATATGTTGTGTCTGTATTTTTATTTATCTCTAAGAAGTTTTGATTTCCTCCTTTATGTCTTCTGTAACCCTTTGATCATTCAGTAACATATTGTTCATTTTCCAGGTGATGTAGGATTTTTCCTTCCTTCTTTTATCATTGATTTCCAGTTTCATTTCATTATGATCAGATAAGATACATGGTATTCTCTCCACAACTTTATATTTACTAAGGTTTGCCCTATGGCATAATATATGTCTATCTTTGAGAAGAATCCATGTGCTGCTGAGAAGAATGTGTATCCACTTGATGATGGTTGATATATTCTATATATGTTGGTTAAGACGAGGTTATTGATTGTATTATTGAGTTCTATAGATTCTTTATTCAACTTTTGTCTGGAGGATCTATCCAATGGAGAGAGTGGTGTGTTAAAGTCACCCATAATTATTGTATTGTGGTATATTTGACTCTTGAACTTAAGGAGAGTTTGTTTTATGAATGTTGCAGCACCATTATTTGGGGCATACATACTGATAATTGTTATGTCTTGTTGTTGAATGGTTCCTTTTAACAGTATATAGTGTCCTTCTTTTTCCCTTTTGATTAACTTAGGTTTGAAGTTTATTTTATTTGATATGAGTATGGCCACTCCTGCTTGCTTCCGAGGACCATATGAGTGGTATGATTTTTTCCCAACCTTTTACCTTCAGCCTTGTAAGTCTTTTCCTATCATATGAGTTTCCAGAAGGTAGAATATTGTTGGATATATTTTTTTAATCCAAGTTACTAGCCTATGTCTCTTGTTTGCTGAGTTTAAGCCATTAACGTTTAGGGTTACTATTGATATATGGTTTGTACTTCCAGTCATGCTTAATATATTTATTTTAATTTGACTTGTTTTTCATCTTTGGTTATTTCCCCCCCTTTACTGAGTTAACTCCTGCTGTTAGTTTTGGGTGCTGTTTTTCATTTCCTTTTCTTGTAGTGTTTTGCTCAAAATGCCTTGCAGTGCTGGTTTTCTGACTGTAAATTCTTTTAACTTTTGTTTATCATGAAATATTTTAATTTCATTGTCTAATCTGAAGCTTAATTCTGCTGGATGCAGTATTCTTGGTTGGAATCCTTTATTTTTCAGTATTTGAAATATGTTGTTCCAGGATCTTCTGGCTTTCAACATCTGTGATGAAAAATCAGCCATTAACCTAATTGGTTTACAACTGTATGTAATCTACCTCCTTTCTCTGGTAGCTTTTAATATTCTCTCCTTGTTCTCTATGTTGGATATCTTCATAATTATGTGTTCTGTATGTTGGATATCTTCATAATTATGTGTCTTGGAGTTGGATTCCAGGATTTGCCATTCCATTCCATCTTTCATATCTGGAAATTTTTCTAAAATTATTTCATTCAACAGATTGTTCATTCCTGTGGTTTGGACCTCTATACCTTCTTCTATCCCAATGACTCTCAAGTTTGTTTTTTTAATTACATCCCATATCCTTTGGATGCCTTGCTCATGATTTCTTACCATCCTTTCAGGGTTGACTATATTCTTCTCAAGTTGATAAACTTTGTCTTCATTATCTGATGTTCTGACTTCTATTTGATCTAGTCTATTTGTAATATTCTCATTTGAGTTTTTAATTTGGTTTATGGTTTCCTGCATTTCTAGGATTACTGTTTGATTTTTTTGAAATCTCTATCTCCTGGTAGAGTTCACATTTTGCTATTTGATTTTGCTTATGCAATTTCTTTTCAAAGTATTATTTGATTGTTTGGACTTGCTGTCTAATGATTTCTCTAAGATTCCATTCCATTTGAGTCAGGTATGCCTTGAGTTCTTTGCCCATTTTTCTGATGCCTCTAGGTTCTCCTGTAAATTTAAGTTGTCCTGCATTGTTTGTAATCCTTTTTTCCCTTGTTTTTTCATGGTGTTCATGTTACTTTGCAACTGTGTTTAACTGCTGTGTTTCTGTTTTCTCCTATAAATTTGTTTTGGTTTTGTATATCTCTGTGGTCTCTCCTTTGTGGTGGGAGACTATGCCTAGAAATGTTGGGCTTTATTATAATTTAAAGCTGATTCATTTGATTCATAAAAGGCTTACAGATACTGTATGCATATAGTTATTTGTTGTTTGGTCTTAGGACTTTATGTTTAGGATAGGTGCTATGAAGGTTAGTATGTCTTTGGAAGATTGCTCTACTGAAGGGGGATATTAAAAGGTGATTGGATCAGGGTATTTGGAAATAGCTAGGTATTTAGGAGCCCTATAGACAGCCTCGAAACAATCACCTATTTGTATTTAGACATTTACACGTAATGGAAGACGTAATGCTTGGCATGAAAGTTAGGGGGAAGGGCACCAAAGGAGTTATAAAGAGAAAGAGGGAGAGAGAGAGATAGGTAGAATAGAGGAGAATTGAAATAACAATAAAAATTGAAAAGGGAAAAAAAAGAAGGAAGGAAACAAAAAAACTAATTAAATAGAAAATTTTAAAAAAAATGAGGTCTTAGAGATCCATTTTCTTCTCTTCCAGTAGGTGGAGCTGTGCCCTCTGAGCCGAGCTTCTGCCCTCTATGTGCCAGCAGTAATCCCTGTAAGTCAGCTACTGGGCATTTCTCAATCCTGTTAGTCCAGAGCTGTTTCTCTTCTCCGTCCCCTCCCCCCTTCCTTCTGCCAGCCAGCCAGACCCCTGCTCACCAGAGGCGCTCTCCAAGGATCTGGTTACAATCACAGCCCCACTGTGTGCCATATTTCCCGAACAGCTGAGCATGCTCTCTGTCATTCATCCAAACCCCAGGTCTGTGGAGCGGTGATCTGGGAACCGACAGTTTAATTTGTCTGGACCCATTTGGTGGGGACGCCCCCGGGATCTGGCAGCTAAGACCTTGGGTATTGCCGCTGGTGGTAGGGGGAGTTGGGGATCGAAAATCCCCTCTGCTTTCCTCGGCCCCTACAGTCACACCCTGGGTCAAGATTTTTGAGGTTTCCTGGCTGTATGTATCTAGTGGGGGTGAGAGTCACACACCTGCTAAAGCTGATTCCACTGGGAAGGGATCCCATCTGCCGAACTCTGGTGATGTCACCTCTCTGTATGCCAGGCTCCAGACTCCTTTCCTGCGTGTCCGATGGGAGGGATTGGTCTGGCCTGTCTCTGGGCTGACCTAGCCTCAGTTGGCTTCAGTTCTGGTTTGCTGTTTTATGAAGGATTGATTAGGGACCTCTTAATAGGGTACCTACGCTGCACCTTGCTGAACCGCCTCCTACTGTGCTGGTCGCCACGCAGCGGTGGCGGGCCTGGACCTCCACGCCGCATGGCAGAGATTCACTCATCTGGGCAAACTGTCACCTCCCACAATCCTACAAATTCCCCAGCAGGTCTCACTTCAGTAGAATTTTGCTAGGAGTTTCTCAGCAGGTAGAATTTGAACGTATTAATGTGTCTCTCTGTCCCTGTGATTGAGGAGGTACTGAAAGAGCTGCCTCCTCGCCTGTGGCCATGTTGGGTCTCCCAAATGTATTTAAAAAAAATCATCAGACATGCTGGCAATGAAATGTTTCTATTGAAATATCTAAAATACACAGAAATCTATATTAAAATATAATTTATAATACTATTAAGCCAGAAAGATTATTTACTATTTGCTGACATGATTTTTTTGTGACATTAAAGCACGCTGTACATAAATTTAATATATGTAAATTAAAATTATTGAATCAACATAAAATTACAGATGTCATACAAAATGTGACAAAGTCATAGTTGCAATTAAATTAATTTGGTTTGTCATTTTGATTTGTGAAATGGTGGGCTTAGAATAAAAGACTAATATTTCTAATTTTTAGTATTCATATATTATTTTAAGTTGAATTCCTTTCTGAAGAACAACACATATAAGATGCCCCAATAACAAATTACATTTTTAAAATGATTAGAAAAGTTGGGAGAATTGGTTGTGCAATTATTTAGTATACTGATATTTCAAACCAAAGCATAATAAATGCTAATCATTAGTCACTTACAGAAATCTCAAAATATTCTAATTAACACATCTAAATGGTGATATTATGAATTTATTTAGATTTTTCAGATTCTTTTGATTGTTTTAAAGAACTAAGCATATTGTGCTAGAAACAGTCCATATACTTTCTTTTAAGGCATTGCTTAGATTAATTCAACGTATGTTTAACAATTGACTATTTAATTTGAAAATATTATAGAATCCTTAAGGCTATAAAGATTAACAGAGCATATTTTTTGCCTCTAGTGAATTCATATGACATGGTAGAAATAATATGAATATGTTAAAAAATACAATATGAATCATAGATACCTAAACATTAATAAATAATTATAGATAAATATCATACTTTGTATGTTAGGGGCAATTTGAATATTTTATAGTATTATGTTATCTTTTATGTAAATAATAAATATGAAAAATTTTAAAGAAAAAGAAAAATGGTATCTATGTTGTTACATAGGCAGCATTTTAGTACCTTTCACTATCTACTACCAATTTTATTCTGTTCACTAAGAAGTAGCACAAGACTGATATTTTCTAAAAAAAATATTGTGTATATTTAGGGTAGACAAGCATGATATTGTTAAAAATATTACTATAAAGAAGGAAATGAACATATCCATCACTTCACATAATTACACATTTCTTTTTTATTGTCAAATCAGTTAAAATGTACTCATGTAGTATTACCATGCAAATACCATGCAATTTATTATGCTGTGTTGTCTTTAAAATGAAAGGAGTGCAGTGCTGAGAGCCATTAGCCAAGTAGGTATGACAATTTCCTTGCCAGCGTACCCCATGTTGCTTAGTGGAAGGACTCGTGGAAATAGGACTTGCCTTAGACATTTTGCAGTGACATTGCATGTAAGGTGACCTTGCTCAAGGACCAGGGCGGATCCGGGTTTAGGGCGGATCAGGGTTTAAGGCTCTCCTTGGATTTAGGGCGTTCCCGGTTTAGGACAATCCGGGTTTAGGGCAGTTCCAGGTTTAAGGTTATTCCTGCTGGGAATAGGGCATATCCTGCTGCCTGAGTTCCCCTTGAGTTCTCACAGGATTCAGACAGTATTTTGGGGAGACAGAAGCCCAGTGGTGGTGTGGATTTGGGCAGAAAACATGGATTTCCCCAGAAGGTGATTGTAGAGTGCCAGTGTGAGTTTGAGACTAAAGAATTGCTGTTTGAATCTACAAAGCTGTGAGTGGCTCGTGATTTTGTGCCCAGCCATACTGCAGCAGTGCAGTGTAACACCTATCCCTGAAATGTCCTTCTCCAGTCCCAGAAACTTAGCAGGAAAGGGGAAAAACAAGAGCTGGCCCAGGTTGGAGTGTTCAGATAAATTCTATCTTGAAGGACACTGACTCTCTGTTTCTCAGGTACATTGCAAATGAGAGGCTAATGTTATCTATAAGAACTACTTTCTTGTACACACAACTGCCCCTTGGGATGCTGGTTTTACCAGGAACAAAGCAAACTAAGCAATCTGATAATGTCACTTATTCCTTAGCCTAACTTAGGAACTCTGCTCCCTGCAGTAACCAGTGATTTTCAGAGCATCATGGAGAGGGAAATGCTCATGCAGCTGGCCTCCCTGGAAAAAAACACCAAGGAGGAATGGAGTTGTTACTTTCTAGTGAGCTACTGTAGGCACTAAGTGAAACAGGTGCACCTATGCACCCCATTGCCACTGGGCTTTCTGGTGAAGCAGCTGTCCAGTCCACCACCACTGAATTTTCTGAGTAAGCATTTCTCAATAAACTTTATATCTCACATCTACTGTCTGAATGCCCTCTTGGGTCTCCCAGTAACCCAATACCACTGCCCTAGAACAACGTGGCTGTGGATGTTACAGTCTATTGTCTTGATGTTGTACATTAGATCTCGGGACTTGTTCACCCTCTTTTTATTCTTCACTTTGGTAAATAACATTTTGATCTCTAGATCTGTTTTTTTTTCAATTTGAGTTTTATGTTGTCACACAATTGAAAAAATGCAATATTTTTCTTTCTCTGTCTGCCTCATTTCACTTAGCAGATGGTCCACCAGGCTCATCCACATTGTGATCAATGACCATACCAAGGGGGTTTCAGTGCTGAACAATATTACATTATGTAAATATAACCACAGTTTTCTTTATCTACTCATCTATTGTTAACGTAAATTGTTCATGTATTTTGGCTACTGTGAATAATGCTGCACAAAACACGGAAATGCAGATATTTTTATAGGGTTGTGAAATCATTTTTTTAGGTATATGCCCAGAATAAGGATTACTAAATTCTATGGTTAATTTCTTTAAAACCTTCCATACTATCTTCCATAATAATGCTGCCAATTACTACCTAAGAGTTCCCTTTCCTGCACACCACTAACAATTTTGATTGACTGGTAACATTTTTACACTAAATGTCCAAACAGATGTTTTTATTCTACTCTAAAAAGTAGAATAGGGTTTTTGACTTGAATTTCCCTCATGATTAATGGAGACCCTCTTATCATACATCCACTGGCATTTTTTATATCATCTTTGGAAAAATGTCTCTTTATTTGCCCAGTTCTTAACTGGAATATCTGTTTTTTACTACTGAGTGGCATTTGCTCTTGAGAGATTGTAGCTTTTCTTCTTTTATTGGGTATGTGGTTTTCAAATATATTTTTCACTATGTAGACTGCCATCCTATTTTATTATATCCTTGGCTATACAGATGATTTTTAGTTTGTTGTAATCAGATTAATTTTTATTTACTTTTTGGCCCAGTCTTTTGGTGTGAGATCCAAATTGTTGCCAAGGTCAGCATCCAGGAGATTTTCCAGTATGTTCATTTCCAGAGGTTTTCTAGTTTTGGGTCCCACATTTAGTCATTTTATCCATCTTGAGTTACTTTTTTGCCTATGTAAGATAAGGTTCCAATTTCATTCTTTTGCAGGTGAAAAACCATTTTCCCAGCATCTGTTATTGAATAGACTTCCCACACTGTGGTCCTCTTGGTGCTCTGTTCAAAAAGAACTTAACATTTTGTATTAAAATTTATTTCTTAGATGTGTAGTCTATTATTTATATTGGTCTGTATTTCTTTTTATACAAGTATCATACAACTTTTACTTAAATATATCTGCAATAAAACTTTAAATCAGAAATTATAATGCTTCAGAATTATTTTGGCTATTCAGAATCTCTTCTATTTTTATATGAATTTTAGAATGTTTTTCCACCTCTGTAGAAAATGTCATTGGGATTTTGACAGGGTTGCTTTAGAAGTGTATATCAATTTAGATGGCATAATTATTTAAGGAACATTAATTATTTAAAGCCATGAGTGTGGAATATGTGTCTGTTTATATGGATTTTTAAAAATTTATTTTTCAGTTAGGTCATTATTTGTGAACAAAATACTAGAAATTTTTGCTCACTGTCTTTATCTTGAAATTATTAAATTATTAGTCCATATGTGTGTGTATGTGTGTGTGTGTGTGTGTATGCATGTGTGTATGGTGTGTAAACTTTGGGACTTTTTACACATAAAAGATATCATCTTCATATGAAAAATATTCTTCCTTTCTGATATGGATACTTTTTTATACCTGGTTTCAAATTCATTATTATTTCTATTTAAGTTTATGCACACAGGACTGATAGCCTTTGACCTGAGTGAGCCTCATATTTATTGTTTTTAATACAGATACTTTCTTATACATGACAGTAGAATGCATTTTGACACCTTGTACACAAATGAAACACAACTTTTCTTTTCTATGGGTGTACATAGTGCACAGTCACACTGGTAGTATTATCATTCATGTATTATATAGGGTAATAATGTCTGTCTCATTGCAGTGTCCTTCCCACCCTCACACTCCTCCCCTGCAATCACTCCCCTCTGCCCAATCCAAAGTTTCTCCATTCTTTTCTATCCCCCCTTCCCATTATGGATCAGCATCTGCTTATCAGAGAAAACATTTGGCCTTTGGTCTCTTGGGATTGGCTTATTTCACTTAGCATGATATTCTCCAGCTTCATTCATTTACCTGCAAATGGCATAATTTAATTCTTATTAAAGGCTGAGTAATATTCTACTGGGTATATTTACCACATTTTCTGTATCAATTCATCTGTTGAAGGGCATCTAGGTTAGTTCCATACTTTAGCTACTGTTAATTGAGCTAATATGAACATTGATTCGACTGTGTCACTGTAGTTTGCTGATTTTTTAAGTCCTTTGGGGAAAAGCTGAGGAGTGGGATAACTGGGTCAAATGGTGGTTCCCTCTCAAGTTTTCTGAGGAATTTCCATGCTGCTTTCCAGAGTGGTTGTACCAATTTGCAGTCCCACCAGCAATGTATGGGTGTACACTTTTCCCAGCATTTCTCGCCAACACTTATTATTGCTTGTATTCTTTATTCTGACTGGAGTGAGATGAAATCTTAGCATAGCTTTTATTTGCATCTCTGTAATTGTTAGAGATGATGTAAATTTTTCTTTATATTTGTTAATCAATTGTATTTCTTCTTCTTTGAAGTGTCTGTTCATTTCTTTCGCCCACTTATTGATTGGGTTATTTGTGTGTTTTTTTTTTTTTTGGTGTTAATTTTTTTGAGTTATTTATATATCCTGGAGATTAGTGCTCCATCTGAGGTGCATGTGTTAAAGATTTTCCCCAAATTCTGTAGGCTCTCTCTTCATCTTACTGTTTCCTTTGCTTAGAAGAAGCTTTTTAGTTTGAATAATACAGATAAATTTTATTTATATATTTTTTATTATCTGATTGGTCTTGTTAGTACCTTTAGCACAATGTGAATTAGATAAGAGTGTGTATCTTTGCTTTGTACTGATTTTCAGTCGAAAAGATTTCACTTTTGTACATTGATTATAATTTTAACTATCGGGTTTTCATAAGTGGTTGTCATAAATGCAGAAACATTCCCACTGTTTCTAACCTTTTGATTCTCTCTCTCTCTCTCTCTCTCTCTCTCTCTCTCTCTCTCTCTCTCTCTCTCTCTGTCTCTCTGTGAGTGTGTGTGTGTGTGTGTGTGTGTGTGTGTGTGTGTGTTCTCCTAGAAAAGGTATTGGATGTGGTCAAATGATTTTTCCACATTAGTTGAGACTATCGGGTATTTTTGTTTTGTTTTGTTTTGATTGTTCTGTTTTTTGTTTTTTTAAAAAATATTTTGGTATAAGTTTCTCTACAACTGAGGTACATCCCCAGGCCTTTTTTTTGAATTTGAATTTTAAACAGAGTCTCACTAAATTACTTAGGGCCACATTAAATTGGTGAGTGTGGCTTTGAACTTGCAATCCTCTTGTCTCCTAAGTTGTTAGGAATACAGGTGTGCACTACAACACTGAACATCAAGTATTTTTTTTAATCATACTTCTGTTAATATGATATTTTTGTTGTATGCATGGGATAAATCCCACATTACCATGATATGTAATATTTTTGACTTGTTGTTGGATTCAATTTACTAAAATTTTATTCAGGAGTTTTACATAAATTTTCTTCAGAGAGATGGGACTATAGTTTTCTTTACTTGCAGTGTTTTTGTCTAGGTTAAGAATGAAAGTGATTCCTCATAAAATGTTTTAGAAGTATAAGCTCTAGCTATATAATTGGAAGAGTTTGAGATGTATTGGTATTAATTATTTTTGGTGTATTTAATTTAATTCAACTATGAAATCATATATATGGTCCTAGGTTGATGTTTCTGGGAAGGTTTTAAAAATTACTTTCTCAATCTCTTTATTTGTCATTGGTTTGTTTGGATTAGTTTTTCCTTATGAAATATTGGTAGATTGTATTTTTTTAGAAATTCATTCATGTCCTCTAGATGATCCAAAGTTTTTGTAGATAGTTGTGCATAATATGTTTATTTATAAATTGTCTATTTTAATTTTGTTACTTTAATTTTCAGTTTTATTTATTTATTTCCTTCTTTATTTTGTTTCTCATTAGACTAGCTAAGGTCTTATCCATTTTGTTTATTTATTCACACAAAAAACTTTTACTTTATTGATTCTTCCTGATTTTTTTCTTTTCTCTATTTCATTTATTCATGATCATGTTCAGATTTTTAAAACTTTCTTCCAGTGTTTAAGTATATCATGTCCTGCTCTCCTGGGATGTAATTTCTGCTAAGAAATTCTTTCCTAGATTACTAGACAACTCTTCATATGTTACCTAACAGTTTTCCCTTACTTTTTTAAAGTTTTTTTTTTTTAAGTTCTCTGTTTTTAACTTTTGAAAATTTGATTGTGTATGTCCAAGACAGGAATTCTTTCAGTGGTAGCATTTAGGGGAATTTTGAACTTCTCAGATCAGGATCTTTACATTTCTCTCAATACTTGGAATGTTTACATTGATTTTTTTTTATTAAATTAGCTTTCTGTCACTTTTTCTTTCTCTTCTTGTTTTGGAATTCTTATAAGGCAAATATCATCTATTTAATAATGTCTTGTAAATCCCATAGTTGTTCTCTTTTTTGTAAATCTTTTCCACATTTGACTGATTTATTTTTGTGTGTTCTACTTTCATCATCTAATTAGTACCCAACCCCTATTTCCTCATACTATCACATTTGGAGGAAGATTTTTAATATATAAATGTTGGATGGATACAAACATTTAATTTAATATATATGTATATATATATATATATATATATATATATATATATATATATATATATATACACACACACACACACACACACACACACAAACACTGAGCCACATCCCTAGCCCTATTTTGTATTTTATTTAGAGACAGGGTCTCACTGACTTGCATAGTGCCTCAGTTTTACTGAGGCTGGCTTTGAAATTTCAATCCTCCTATCACAGCCACCCAAGCCACTGGGTGTGCACCACCATTCCTGGTGAAATATTGATTCTTAATCAAACACTGCCTTAATGGTTTATTAAAAAATAATTACTACGTGAGCTATCATTTTTACATGGCATAAACATCAGTCATTTTAAGTGCAGAAAACAAGGGTTATCTTGTATATTTATATTTTTTAAGTCACTAGTACAATTTTAGAACATTATATCAATCACACTGAAGAGACTTCATTGCCTGTTCAGTTTTTACCTTGGTATCCTTAAATTTCTTGAAGTAAAGTATATGAGAGGGGAAATTTTAAGACACATATTTGAAAATGCTTATAAAAATGTATAGCTGATTTGTAAGATTCTGTAATTCATAATTGACAAAAAAATTACTAGCAGAAGAGCTAAAACACTTAAAATAATTTATAACCATTTTAAATTTTGAACACATGAGGTATTATATGCATATTTTAGTAATTTTTATTCCTCTTTAGCTGTCTGAAGAAATGGTTTTATGGAATTAGTTCACATTCTAACTAAATATGACTTGTTATTTGCCAGTTGAACACAACTAGTTAGGCCCATTTTACTCAAATTATGTTAAATAATTTGTCTTACTAAAATATTTTATGGCTTAAAGTAGTGATTAGGATTCAAAAGCATTGTATGATTTAAATAAATTTGAAATCAATTATAATGGATATGGACAGGCAAATCATTATTACTCAAAAAAGCCATCTGTAACAACTAGCAAATGTAAGGTAAGGGTTAGTTTTTCTCTTTTCTCAATATCAAACATAAATACTATGAATAAGCTCTATATTTTCTTAATATCTAATCTACAGTTATGAGAAATGACAAACAATAATACTCTTTAAGAATCTGCAGTATTTTAACCTCACCCATATCATAATTTTTTTTTCATTTGATGGATATTTCAAAAGAGTCCTAAATGAAGTTTGACTCAGCATTCAAATTCCATCATTCATTAATGTTTTGATGAGCTGATTGGGGCATCTTTGCTAATTAAGCTTCCTTTATATAGTCTTACTTTATGATTTTCTAATAGTTCATTTATGTGGGTTGAACAAGACGAGTACATTCTTCCTCATAGTATTTTCCTTGAAATATTACCCTCTGGGATACATTTACAGGAACAATTTCCAAAGCCAAGCAAATTTTGGAAAATGTACCTTTTTAGAGCTATTTGTTATACACCTACATATTAAATTTTTCTGTGAATGATTGTAATAAGGAAACCTCTTTCTTTTATTTTTGTTTTTTTACCTTAGTTTCCCAAAGCTATCTGCTCACATATGTAAAAGAAAAAAAAAGCTATTAGAACGTATCAACATCCCACAGGGTAGTGTTTCATAAAGCATGTTTTGGAAAGCATCAATTTAAGGCAGGAATCCTTTACTGAGTGAGTTGTTTTGTTTGCTTTAGTTTTCATGTGTCTATTTTTGGATTCTGTCTTTTGGATATTCTTCCATCTTTTCATTTATTCTACACTGTCTCATTTACTAAAAGTTTATAGAAAACATGAGTATAAAATAGTGTTAGTCTTGTATTTTTGCTCATTTTATACATTATATATTTGGTACACATTTTATGTTCAGGTAAATTTACTTTAATTCATTTTATTTGGCATATAATATTTGTTAATACATATGGGATATGATATTTTAATTTGATATAGGTATGCAAAGTGTAATGATCTAATCATGTAAATAACATTTCCATCTCTTAAATGGTAATATTTCTATGTGTTGGGAACCCTGAAACTCTTATCCAGGTATTTTTACATGTATAACTATCTGTTGTAGACTGGTTTCCCTACTGTGACATACAATGCCCCTTCCTACTGTGTTTAGATGCGCATTATCTTTCCTCTCACTATTCTCTTCCAACTTTCTTTTCTATTCTTTGGTGAGCTGGCCACTATTCCATTTATTCTCGTTCTATGAGATATTTTTCTACAAATGTCTTTCTGTGTTTCACTCATTTCACTTAACATAATATTCTTCAGTTTCACCTATTTTACACAAATGACATTTCATTTTTTATACATGAATATTACATTGTCTACATGGAATAAAAATGTGCAAAAAATTTATAAACATAATTCAAAATAATGTTTGTATAAACTTAATTTATAATAAAAATTTGTATACATCATTTTCCTAAATCAATATACACATTCTAGGTTATCACAATCAAAATTTCAGGAGCAGGGGATCCAAGATGGCGGGCTAGAGGGAGGCTGTATTCTGTTTTGCTCTGTGACCTTGGGAGATAAGCCCAGGCACCCACATCACATAAGTGGACTGCAAAGGGAATACTGTTTCTCTGCAAATTGTTAGAGGACACCCAACAGCTGTTCCCTCTCAGGTCTCTAGGCCTCAGTGTCAGTGCAGAACTCTCGGCCACTCACCATGGAGGATCTCCAGCCACCACTCCTCTGTGGAACCTCTTCTACCAGCATGGGTCTCCCCTAGTTGCCTCCATCTTGGGACACTGCAACCAATGCCAAAGTCCCCTACATGTGATGGGGGACACAGGACAGGGACTGGAGACAGCTGCAGCCACAGCATTGAGCTGCATCTCTGAACATGCCACCAAATGCTACCACCTGGCCTGACCCAACTTGATACCCCATCTCTGAAAGCAGTCACCTCCATCTTGGGACACTTTTTCACCATGTTTAGTTCGTAGCCCCCAGCTTGGGACACTGTCTATGGACTAGAAGCAATATCAATGTACATACAGTTCCCAACTCCCCCCAACTTCCCCCAGCCATTAAACCAGCCCAGTACTTGTGGCTATATGGTCCATCTGTAGTTCGCAATGCCTGGCCCTGAATGCCCAATACAAAACAGCTCTCTATAGCAGGTGTGCAGCCCCAGAGCGCATCTCACAAGACTGCCTGAGAGAGAGAAGTTCCTGATTGGAAAGTAGAAAGGAAGGGGGTGAGTGAGATACAGTTTAGAGACTAAATTGGAGTCTAGGAATTGTGAGGTGACAGGTGATATGAGGAGATAAGCCCAGGCACCCACATCACATAAGTGGACTGCAAAGATCCTTGGGGTGCAGTCTCCCATGGGGACCAGCAAGTTTTATACACCACCTCCAGGAGCTCTACCCCTGACCAACTATCCCAGCCTAATAATCTTCACCATCCTGAGGGTAGAGATACTAGCAAACAACAGACAATCCCACCTATTGGATGAGAAGAGAATTGGGAAAGACAATGAGATTCAACAAAAGCAATCCTTGTATTTTCCTTCAAGACATTTCTTCTTCTTCTTCTTCTTCTTCTTCTTCTTCTTCTTCTTCTTCTTCTTCTTCTTCTTCTTCTTCTTCTTCCTTTTTCCTTCTTCCTTCTTCCTTCTTCCTTCCTTCTTCCTTCTTCCTTCCTTCTTCCTTCTTCTTCTTCTTTCTTCTTCTTCCTTCTTCTTCTTCCTTCTTCTTCTTCCTTCTTCTTCTTGCTTCTTCTTCCTTCTTCTTCCTTCTTCTTTCTTCTTCCTTCCTCCTCCTCCTCCTCCTCCTCCTCCTCCTTCTTCTTCTTTTTCTTCTTCTTCTTCTTCTTCTTCCTTCTTCCTTCTTCTTCTTCTTCCTTCTTCCTTCTTCTTTCTTCTCCCCCCTCCTCCTCCTCCTTCTTCTTCTTTCTTCTTCTTTCTTCTTCCTTCCTCCACCTCCTCCTCCTCCTCCTCCTTCTCCTCCTCCTTTTCTTCTTCTTCTTCTTCTTCTTCTTCTTCTTCTTCTTCTTCTTCTTCTTCCTTCTTCCTTCTTTCTTCCTTCTACCTCCTTCCTTCCTTCTTCCTTCTTTCATCTTCTTCCTTCTACTTCTTCCTTTTTCTTCCTTCTTCTTCTTGCTTCTTCTTGCTTCTTCTTCCTTCTTTTTTCTTCTTCCTTCTTCTTCCTCCTCCTCCTTCTCCTCCTCCTCCTCCTCCTGCTTCTTCTTCTTCTTCTCTTCTTCTTCTTCTTCCTTCTTCTTCCTCCTCCTCCTTCTCCTCCTCCTCCTCCTCCACCTTCTTCTTCTTCTTTTCTTTTCTTCTTCTTCTTCTTCTTCTTCTTCTTCTTCTTCTTCTTCTTCTTCTTCTCTTCTTCTTCTTCTTCTTCTTCTTCTTTCTTCTTCTTTCTTCTTCCTTCCTCCTCTTCCTCCTCCTCCTCCTCCTTCTCCTCCTCCTTATTTTTCTTCTTCTTCTTCTTCTTCTTCTTCTTCTTCTTCTTCTTCTTCTTCTTCTTCTTCTTCTTCTCTTTTCTCTTTTCTCCTGTCCTCACATTTCCAACATTTGTGAAACCAAGCACTTTTCAAGAATTAGGCTACAGATGTCTGAATAGTATGTTACAGTTGTGTTGCATACTCTTTTATCTCCTGTTTTTACATTTTTTATTTTTCTTAATTTTCAGGCTTATTTGTTTTGTGTACTCTCTCTATTGTCTTCCCACTTAATTGTCTCCACAAAATCACTTTTTGTTTTTTCTCCTGCTACTAGCCAACTTCTTTAGATTTCTCTTTAACACTTCCTAAGATCTAATAACTCTATATCCTCACCTCATACTCCCTTAACATCTCATCCTACACCCCACCCCACATTCTTCCTTTGTCCACCATCAGAAACTATACTCTTTTGCAAAAATACTGTTTATATTGTAGATAATAATTGAACTCAACATTTCTGCTTATTGTTACAAGTTCGTAAACACCTTAATAGCAGCTATTTAGTTCAAGGCTACATATTGTTTGTATTGGAATCTGTTAATATCATTTTCCCCCTTAAAGGAGAGGTATTGGAACCCTGCAGGGGCACAATAAGCCTATAGTAAAAACTCTAGTGCCTCAGATCCCCAGTGCTAGAAGGGAAGATACATGAACATGAAAAAACAAGGGAAGAAAGTACTCCAAAAAAACCAAGATACTACATTATTAGAACCTATGGCCAGCACAGCAGAAGAAAGAACAGAGAAGGAGTTAAGGATGTACATAATTAAAATGTTCTGTGAATTAAAGGATGATATGAGAGCATATACAAGCAGCAAAAGATCATTTCAATAAAGAGCTACAAAAGCAAATGCAGGAAGCAAAAGGTTATAGAGATAGAGGTTCTGAAAAACAAAAACCAAACAGACATCCTTGAAATGAAAGAATCAATAAACCAAATTGAAAACTCAATAGAAAGCATCACCAACAGATTAGATCACTTGGAAGAGAGAACATCAGACAATGAAGACAAAATATATAATCATGAAGATAATGTTGACCACACAGTAAAGATGATAGGAAACCATGAACAGAACATTTAAGAATTATGGGGAAACATAAAAGACCAAATTTAAGAATTATTAAGATATAGGAAGGCATAGAGTTACAAACCAAAGAAATTATTCTCAATTTATTTAAATAATACCAGAAAATTTTCCAAATATGAAGAATGAATTGGAAAACAAAATACAAGAGGCTTACAGGAAACCTAATGTACAAAATCACAACAGATCTGCACAAAGGCACATTATAATGAAAATGCGTAGTATACAGAATAAGGAGAAAATTTTAAAAGCAACAAGAGAAAGGAATCAAATTACATATAAAGGGAAATCAATTTGGATATTTTCAGATTTTTCAACTCAGACTGTGAAAGTTAGAAGATCTCGGAACAACATATTACCAAGCTGTGAAAGAAAATGGATTTAAAACAAGAATCTTATATCCAGAAAAATTAAGCTTTAGATTTGATGATGAAATAAAAATCTTCCATGATAAAAAAGTTAAAAGAATTTACAACTAGAAAACCGGCACTTCAGAACATCCTTAGCAAAATATTATATGAGGAGGAAATTAAAAACAAAGTGAAAATCAGCAAAGGGGAGGTATTGCACTAAAGAAAAACCAATCAAAGGAGAAACCAAGTCAAGTTAAATTACCAAAATAAGTAAACAAAACTGACCAGGAATACAAATCATGTCTCAATAATAACCCTGAATGGTAATGACATAAATGCACCAATCAAAAGACATAGACTGGCAGATTGGATTAAAAAATAAGAAGATCCATCAATATGCTACCTTTAAGAGACTCAAAGCAAAAGACATCCACACATTGATGGTAAAAGATTGAGAAAAAAAACATACTACTCACATGGACTGTGGAAACAAGCAGGGGTTTCCATCCTCATGTCAAACAAAGTAAATCCCAAGGCAGATGTACTCAAAAGGGATAAAGAAGTACATTCCATACTGCTTTAGGGAACCATACATCAACAAGACAGAACAATCATAAATATATATGATCCAAACCATGAAGCATCTACATTCATCAAACAAACTCTTCTCAATTTCAAGATTAAAATAGACCACAGCACAATAATTCTCTTAGGTTCTTGTATTTGTGGATTGATAACTCTAATAAATTTTGTAAATATCAGTCATTATCTCTTCTTTTTTTCCTGGGATGTTAATTATATTTTACATTTAACTTCATTTAAGAAAATCTCAGCAGATTATATATATATATACACACACACACACACACACACACACACACACACACATATATATATGTATATATATATATATATATATATATATATAATTTTGTTTTTCTTAGTTTTAATTTTAATCAATTCTACTCATCTTTAATCATAACTGCATTCTTTTGTTATGTTAAACCTGTTATTATGACAACTAATTGAATTTTTTAAATTTCTGATACAATATTTTTTGAAGCTAGTCTTTTTTTTTTTAGTTTTCATTTCTTTTTTGAAATTTCCCTATTTGTTAATTCATATTGAGCATATTTTTCACAATTATTTTAAAGTCTCATATGGGTATAGGTCTACTTTGACTGACTACTTTTCCTCTTAATCATGTATATCATTTTATTGCTTCTTATCATGACATAATTATGTATAAAAGAATAATAGAGCTTGAGGTCATTAATATTTATTCTTAGGACAAGGCACATAGATGTTCTCATGTCATAATTCTCACCATAAAGCTGAGTAAGTTCATCTGAAGTAATTTGGGTTTTAACTGAATTTAGACTAATCTCATCACTGAAAGTGGATATGTTCACATTGATCATGGCATAAGTTGGGCTTGAGATATGAGCACCAAGGAAAGTCTAGATATCTCTTTTAGCATTCTGTCCAAGTTCCACTTTTGCAAAAAATGGTGAACTTTGTTTAATAGGTTGTGTTCCTGGTTTTGGATCCCTGTCTTCTCATGTCCTGGGAGAGCTCTCACCCCTTAGCTTTTAGACAGCAACCAAGCCATGTGCTCAGGAGAGAATCTGGGAGCTGTGTAGTTTTATTCCTTTGTTGTGCCACCATGAGCTATGGTCTGGAGTTTCATGATCTCTTACTTTCCATATTTATCACTCTTTTTCCACCCTGTGGATGCACATTTCTTATATATGAGTCATCATGCTCAAATGCATGGGTTTTCCAGATTACAGAAAGAACATTCATGCTTCTGCTGCACCTCCAAGTTCAGAAGACACATAGTATCCACCATGGCAGCCTAACACCATAAAGCTCAGGAATCAAAGAGGAGTTTCAGGAATTACTTAATGTCTCAAATGTTTTTTTATGTCCAGTTTTTTATAGATAACCATCATAAAGTAGCTTTCACTTATCACTATCTGGAAATCTGAAATTCCAGGGAAATGACAATGTTTCTATTCAAAAATTACATTTTGTTTTGTTTTTCCCTCATCAAAACTGTCTTCACCCTAACCCTTTTCTCCCTTCCCACTTTTGTCTTCTGTGAGGTGTGCAGAATAATGAAACTTGTTCTAGGAATTTCATCTCTCCCATGATAAATATTCTCTTGTTAGTTAATATGTCATTTTATGCTAAAATATTTATTTTTGAGAACCCACCAGAACATTTAGCACATTTTCTCTTAGAGTGTGAAACAGGGTAACCACTACACTGACACAGAGGCAAAGAAAAGACTGGGAATCAGAGTTTGGAGATGAACTTGTTTATTCTCTATACTCCTGGCCTCTGTACATGGCTTTTGTCTTGAATTGTGCTTTCCCTTAGTATTTTGTTATACTTTGTTTTGAATTTTAGCCCATGATTATATATTGTCTATTATCTAAATTCATATATTTCCTTCTAAACTGTGATCTTCTTTATGGAAAACCCACTATTTCCCTCTCTTGCTATAGCTTGAATAAGTGTCTCCAGAATCACATGTGGTAAAGAATTTTTGCCAGCTGGTGGTATTACTGGATGCTTTTTTGCTGTTATTTTTGTTGTTATACATGCGAGGAGAATGTATTTTGGCATATTGTACATACATGGAGTATAACTTATTAGGATCCCATCCTTGTGGTTGTACATGATGTGAAGTTAGCCTGGTCATGTATTCAAATACAAGGCTAGGAAAACTATGTCCAATTAATCCCACTGTCCTTCTTATTCCCCTCCCCATTCCTTCCCTTATGTTTCCTTTGTCTAATCCAATGGACTTCCATTATTTCCCTCTTTACCCTCCCTTCTTGTGGGTTAGCATCCATATATCATTGGTTTATTGTAATTAGCATGATATTCTCCAGTTCCATCCATTTACAGGAAAATGCCATACTTTCATTCTTCTTTATGCTGAATATTACTCCATTATGTATGTGTGTGTGTGTGTATATATATATCACTTTTCTTTATCCATTCATCTATTAAAGGACACCTAGGTGGGTTCCATAGGTTGGCTACTGTGAATTGAGCTGCTACATTGATGTGGCTGTTTCAATGTGGTATGCTGATTTTAAGACCCTTGGACATAGACTGAGGAGTGGGATAACCAAATGAAATCGTGATTCTACTCCAATTTTTCAAAGGATTCTACACAATGCTTTCCATATTGGTTGCACCAATTTGCAGACCCACCAGCAATGTATGAGAGTACCTTTCTTCCCACATCCTCACTGACATTTATTGTTTCTTGTGTTCTTTTTTATTTTTTATTTGTTTTACTTAGTTCTACATAACAGCAGAATGCATTTCAATTCACCATAAACCAAATGGAGTGCAACATTCCAATACTCTGGTTGTAGAGATGCACCATTTGTGCAATCACACGTGTACCTAGGGTAATGACGACCATCTCATTCCATCATCTTTCCTATCATCATAACTCCTCCTTCCCCTCCCCTTTGTCCAATTCAAAGTTCCACCATTATTTCCATGCCTCCCTCATCATTCCTCAGCAACCACTAATCAGAGAAAAATATTAACCTTTATATTATGGGAATTGGTTTACTTCACTTAGCATAATATTCTCCAACCCCATCCATTTACCTTCAAATGCCAAAATTTATTCTCTTTTAATGCTGAGTAATATTTCATTGTGTGTGTGTGTGTGTGTGTGTGTGTGTATATATATATATATATATATAAAATCACAGTGAAACAGCCACATCAATTCACAGTAGCCAAGCTATGGAACCCACCTAGGTGACCTTTAATAGAGGAATGGATAAATATAATATATATTATATATTATATATAATATGCCTATATATATATATATATATATATATATATATATATATATATATATATATATATATTCTTTATAATTGCCATTCTGGTTGGACTAAAATGGAATCTCAGTGTAGTTTTAATTTGATTCTTTAATTTCTAGAGAAATTAACATTTTTTGATATATTTGTTGACCATTAATATTTCTACTTCTGTGAAGTGTCCATTCAGTTCTTTTGCCCATTTATTGACTAGATTCTTTGTTTTTAGGTATTGAGTTCTTTGTATTATGTGGAGATTAATGTTCTATCTGAGGTGCATGCGGTAAAGATTTTATCCCATTCTGTAGGCTCTCTCTTCACATTCTTATTTGTTTGCTTTGCTGTGAAGTAGCTTTTTAGTTTGATACCATTCCATTTATTGATTATTGATTAACCTTTTTGCACTTTAGGAGCCTTGTTGGGAAAGTACATTCGTAAGCTGACATGATATAGGGCTGAGCCTAATTTTGCTTCTGGTAAATGCAGAGTGTCAGATCTAATGCTTAGGTCCTTGATGGACTTTGAGTTAAATTTTGGGCAGGGTGAGAGATAGGGGTTCAATTTCATTGTACTACATATAGATTTACAGTTTTCCCAGCACTTTTTGTTGAAGAGGCTATATTTTCCCCACTGTATGTTTGTGGCACCTTTGTCTAGTATGAGGTAACTGAATTTATGTGGTGTGCCTCTTTGTTTTCTATTTTGTTTCATTGGTCCTCACATCTATTTTTGTGCCAATACCATGTTTGTTTTGTTTCTATTGCTCTGTAGTATAATTTAAGGTCTGGCATTTTGAGTCTTCTGCGTTTACTATTGCGTTTACTATTCTGAATCTATTACTTTTCCAAAAGAATTTCATGATTGCTTTTTCTATTTTTATGGAGAACATCATTGGGATATTAATAGGAATTACATTAAATCAGTATAGGGCTTTTGGTAGTTATGGTCATTTTGTCAAAATTAATTCTGTCTATATAAGAACATTGGAAATTTTAAATTTCTGACAGCTTCAATTTCTTTCTTTAGTGTTTTACTACAAGAACCTTTAAGAGGTGGGATTTAATGAAAGTTAGGTCATGAGGGTTTACCTTACAGGGAATATTGGGATTTCAGTCCCCATGAAGTGAATATGACACATCCACCACCTTACCTGCTCTAATATAATGTACTTCAACAATCCTAAAAATGATAGTACCAAGTGACTATGAATTCAGTATCTAAAACAGGGAACTCAAATGAATCTTTTCCTCTGTTAAGTTGATTATCTCAGGTATTCTGTCACAGTGTTAGAAAGCTAACAGTTACTGTATGCATACTGCCCACTTCTTAGTGTTTGACATTTAACGATTTGCACATATTTAATGAATAGAATCTCACTAAATTTGTTGTGTTCTTTGAGGGGCTATAAATATAAAATTGAAATGTACTGAAACACCAAGCAGGTGGTAGACAGGTATCTCCTTATGTTATATGTCATACTTTTCTTTTTGTTGTTGCTCTATCATTACTGTTTTCCCTCAAAGTTTCAGATGTTATACTTCAATACCCATATGTGTTAATTTGAAAGATACATGTTATGTGAGGTGAAAAATGATTACATATGAAAAGATTTTGCTAAGGAACTGGAGCTCAGAAACACAGCAACATTCAGAAGCAAAAAGTATTACTGGGAACAGAAATCACCTTGCATATCATGATATTATGCTTATGGGAAATGAATATTGAATTCTACTTCGCATAAAAAGTTCCATTATGGGTGGTGAATGCTTCCTACATTTTTATGGTTACTGGATTTCAATTTTGAGAGCAAAGTACTCTTTATTATATTTTTACTTTAATATAAAAAGCTGAAGTTCTATTGCTCTTGGATTGACCTGAATGCAGGGAAATAGTCCAGAAATACATGATTTTGAGTCAGTTGGTATTAATTCTGATTGATAATTATATATGTAAATACCTTTAACATAAAATATTATTGCAAATCTAAAAAATCTTCTCTTAAATATTTATTTCATCAAAGGAAAAAATAAAGAAAAGGTGCATGGGTATCTTATCCAATTATTTGCATATCCTTTGGGTCAACGCATGAAGGCATGTGAAGATCTGAATTGTTTTTATACTCAACTTTACCTCATGTTAATGCAAATATTGAGAAAACAGAAGATAAAATAAAATCTGTCCTTGGTTTGACAATTTCTGAGCTGTATAACTGGTTTCTAATGTGTACTACAATTTAAAACTTAATAACCCAGCTTTTCAAAAGTGTACTCTAACACTATTAGAATTGAATTCTTTGGAATAGGGATGTTCTTTTGGGAAGAGGCAAGATGGCTACTGAAGAAAAACGATATTTTTGCTTTTAGGAAGTCAGAAGATGAAATGATAATGGAAAGGACTGGAAAGGAGCTTGAAATTATTGAGCTTGAAATAGAAATCATGAAGATACTTGAAAAAGGCCAATTGTGTGGGCTAATGTGCACCCCATAATAAGGAGCAAAGGTAAAACTCAGACATCATATTTGTACCTATGTACCAGAGCAAGTATTTTTAGTAGAAGTGTCATACTTCTCTTTACACTGCATATTTTTAGTCCCAAAACCTCAGCAAACTCTTTCAAGGGACAGCTGTGCTCTCAGTAGTCATTAAAAATGTTTGCTCTTTCCAAATCAGAGAGAGCAAACATCTTCTGGGCTTCAGAGGAGAACACCAAGAGGAAAATAATCATATCCACTGATGTGTCCCTATTGATGTGAAGGCTTTTCAAACATTCATCTGTATAAATACTGTCCTGTCACTATTTTAACCAAGATAAAAATAAATGTAGAATCTCTCTTTCTGGATGCCTTGTATAAAACATACATGCTTAAATAATGAAAATTGTATTTAAGATACAAGTTTACTTAATATCTATTTTACTTAATATCTATTAACTCCAATAGTCTCTAGCAGAACATGAAGATACTTTGCATCAGATATTTGCTCAGACCAAAATGTGGAACACCATAATTATAAATTAAGCTGAGAAAGCAGGATTATCAAGAAAGAAAACAAACTATAAAACACAATTAAATCAAGATCACACTTTTCCATTATACCTATGAAAAATAAAACTTTGCATAAAAGCTCAATGGTAATGGTAATGGTAATTTTGTGTAGTGTGTGGAGTAATCTTGATGAATAAGGTCATTAAAATCAATCAAAAGCATATATATATATATATATATATATATATATATATATATATATATCAATCATACAGAATTCCAGTTTTAATAATTTGAATCATTTGTTCATATTAATAAAATTGCTGACGTGGTCTTTAAAGTACTATTCTAAAGAGCTAATTGATGTGCTCAGTAAAATCACAGAAATTATAAGACAAATAATTATGTAAAAAGCATGACAATTCAAAGTCACAAATGAAGCTGAGGAATTGAGTATAAAGAGTATCAAATATGTAATACAGATAATGATAAAGTGAAATAACAAAAAATAAAGGGACTAATATTGACAAGGGGAAATAATAGTTCAGAATCAATAGCTAAATGAAGAAGGTAAACACATGTTCAGTTAAAGAATATCATTTTTTTTTCTATTTTGGCTGAGAAAAAAAAAATCAATTTCCACAGTGATTACATAGATACTTTACCAAATACAGGCTTCATTAGCTTGACAAATCATAGAGAATTTACAGTTAAATCAGTTTCCTTGAACAAAATATTACCCACTTAATGTTCAGGGTTTATAACTGCTCCAAATAAAATTACTCTATATATTCACATATTTTAATATTTATTAAAAGTAAATATTTTAATATTTATTAAATATTTATTAATATATTAAATATATATCTATATAATATTATATATATTTATATTATATATAAAAATATATATTATATTATATATTTATATAATATTTATATATAATATATATAAATATATATTAAATATTTATTAATATTTATTAAAAGTAAAGAGAAGGCAAAGCATGTACCATAATGATAAACAAAAGAAGGCTGTACTTCCTATATTAGTTTTAGACAAAAATAAACTTGGAAAAATATTAATATCAGGAATAGGGAGGCCATAAAGTAATAATAAAAAGACTCATTCTCCAAGAAAATAAAATAATCTATATATAAATAAAATAAATAAAATAAATAATTATATATATATATATATATATATATATATATATATATAAATAAAATAAAATAATAATAAGTTCTATGTACATGGTAAGAAATAATCCAAATGCAGGAATAAAACCAAGAAGAACTGAAATAACATATGGACAAACCCATAATATAATTGCATAATTTAGCACCTCTCTTTTAATAATTGATAGATCAATCTGAGAGAGAATGAGTAAAGACATAATTGACCTGAAAAGCACTATTAATCAACTTGATTTAATTGACATTTAAAGAACATTCTACCCAGTCATAGCAGAATACAAACCTTAACTAATTTAAAACAGCAAAAATCCTACAAAGTACATTACAAGACCACAGTGGAATTAATGATTAATAATTGTTTAAAATAGAAAGCAATAGACCCAGATGATTTCACCTGTGAATTCTGTCAAACGTTTAAGGAAAATGTGATTCCAATCCTATAGAATTTCATTAAAAAAGAGAAACACAGGAAATACTTCCTTACTTTTTAAGATTGGTATTTTCTGAATAACAGAACCAGATAAAGATATTACAAAAAAAAATAAAGATTACTAGTGCTCACCAAAAGAAATAGAAAATTCCTCAGACAAGTATCAGCAAGTGGAACACAACAGCATAAAAATGAATGTAGCAAGACTTATTTCAGATGTGTAGAACTTGTTTAATATTTGAAAATCAAATTAATCTGGTACTACAGGCTAATAAGAGAATTCATAAGATCAAATCAATTCCAGCACAGTAAACACTTCCAGGATTCATTCATGTAAAACTCTCAAAGGGGAAAGGAAAATTCTTCAGCCTGATAAAGGATATCCATAAAAACAACAGGCATATCTAGTAGGTTCTTAGAAGTATATTTTTTTAAAATGCACATCTTAACAGCATTTTCTTCTGTATCAGGTTGTGGGGTTTTTTTGTTTGTTTGTTTGTTTGTTTGTTTGTTTGTTTTTAAATCAAAGAACAAAAACCTTTGGGATATCGCTAACTATGCATTTGTTCCAGGGATGGGATCTAACACTATGGCCGGATAAGGTCAAGCTGTCCTGGTAAGAATGTTGAAGTGACCAGCACTAGAGTACGAAGTACTCAAGGCAGACAGTCTTCAAGCAAGAAGAATGCATGGTGAGGAGGATCACGGTCAGGGTTAAGGCCACCTGAATCTCATAAGGACAGACTGAAGGCTCCCTTGTTTCTACTGCTTCTGACTTTGATGACATGGATGATCAGCAGCAAGACCTGACGTCCTGCATTGCCCCTGTCCAGGAGCCAGAGAGGAGAAAGGAGGATCCCAAGAAAGGTGCTGCCTCTCAATCCTGCAATGAAGTGTCAATGGGGGGAATTTGGAAAGTCACTGAGAACCTGCCCCAACCCTCCAAGCATTAAAATAATAAAAATAAATAAATAAATCAAAATGACAGGTGCTTTTCTTTCACACTCCAAATTTCACATAAAAATATCTGAGTGGTCTGTTCTAACCAGAAACAGAGGAGAGGGAAATTTGGGCAACAGAATTCATCCCACCCACGCATACAATCACAACACCACTGCAGCACCCACTCTGGGGAGGCTGGTTTTCTCAGACTGTCTTATACCTGGAAGTATATTTTCTGAACATACAAGCAAAAACATAAGTATTAGATGTAGATCACTTCTAAATTTAGTTTCAAATTTTAAAAACGGATTTTAAGAAAGTGCTTGGATATTGTTTCAAGTAACTTCAAGTGAAATTTTACTTGGTCATGTTTCATGTTGACTCTTTGCTTGGTTTTAACTGAAAAGCAATATAATGCTACAGTGTTGGAGTTCATGTACATTTTACATGTGGTTGTTACCGATGCAAAGAAAGTGTGAATTTGTATATGTTAAAATGTCAAATCAATTTTCCTTCCAAAGTCCTACAGATGTCACTTGTTTGTTCTTTGGAATGTCACATGAAGAAATCTGAAATCTTTATTATTTGATAATATCATTATTTTGTTTAGATCTTTGTAAAGTGTTCAGTTTATCCTAATAATTTGATTTTTCTCCTGATTTCCCCTATGTTGGAATGACTGTTTTGATCAGATTTCAGGGAAATTTCTTATGTTAAATTTAAAAAATATGTCTCCCTTTGCATTCATCCTTTTGCAATTTTATCTCAACCTTTTTTATCCTTTGTCCACACTTGTTTCTAAAGAAGCCATCTTCCTGCTTTCTTCTTTTTAAGATATTAATTTTTCAGATATCCTTTTTGATTGGTTGTAGGGTTCAAGATGGATGTTACATTTTTGGATTCTACATGAATTCTACAAATATTTATTGAATGTAATTATTTGACAGATAATTCTTTCAGGAACTGAGAATACAATGGCAGATAATTACCTGTCTTTTTCTATATTTGTCTTTGGCCACAACTTGGCTCTTTCTCTTTTCTACTTCTTTAAGTAAGATATGTTTAATCCTAATAAATGCTTGTCTATGTGATCATTTTGTACCTACTTATGTAATGGTCAAGTCTGCTTCTGAAATGTAATATTAATTTCATATTAAAGTGTGAAGTAGCAATCCAAACAGACATTATTTGGAGTACCTCTAGGCAACTACAGGCTTCCTTCCTCCCTGTACTGATTCCTGCCTTTGTGTTCTCCTTGTCAAAGTTAATTCAGAATACATTTTGTGTCATTTAACTTTTAAGATAATTGCCCAAGTGCTAAGACACTTAATTGATTCATTTTGATGTTTTTTTCCCTTATTAAAGGTACAAACTTTGAGGTTCTATATGACCAGAGAACATAATCCACGTGCCCCATATTTGCCTACTCATCCTTATATGGGTTCTGTAGGGGCATATCCAGTTTTCTTACTGACAACGGAAATTGTCAGCTAGTTTTCTGTCATCCCTTTTCTGTCATTACTGACAGGAACACTTCCATTGGTAAGTAAAGGTGTATGTGGTGATCATTATTATCACTAATATTAGAGCCAATATTTATGTAACATATAAGCACTGTTATAGGTGGTATGTATGAATTATTTTATTTCAACCTCAAATCAATCTAATGATTTAACTTTGATTCTATTTGTGGCTAAAGATGTTAAGGAAGAGGAAAAAAAACATTTTGACTAGTGCTACACACTTAGCGGATGGGTCAGGATTAATCCTATGTAATTAGGTTTCACAATCTGCTAGGTAGTTGAGCTGCCAATCAGGCAGGTGAATGTGGCTAGAAAAGAAAGACCTCTCAATTAATTAGGTCAAAGGCAATGCATTCTCTTTGCATTGCTAATGCCTGGTTCAAGCCTTAGATTTCTGCATCAAAGTGTCAGAGGACCAACTATCAATGTTTAAAGACTTCTGTATTTTCATGCAGCCTATTAATGGCAGGATTTACTGTAAATTGAAACCATGGCTTTTTTGTTTTCCCTCTATTGAGCTCCATCGCAATTATTATTTTTTTATTGGTTGTTCAAAACATTACAAAGCTCATGATATATCATCTTTCATACATTTGACTCAATTGGGTTATGAACTCCCATTTTTACCCCAAATACAAATTGCAGAATCACATCGTTTACACACTCACATTTTTACATAATGGCATATTAGTGACTGGTGTATTCTGCTACCTTTCCTATCCCCTACTAAGCCCCCTCCCCTCCCCTCCCATCTTCCCTCTCTACCTCATCTGCTGTTGTTCAATTCTCTCCCTTGTCCCCCACCCCTTTCCCTCACAACCTCTTATATGTAATTTTGTGTAACATTGAGGGAGAAAGAAGGAAAAGCATATGGAAATGGTAGGAGATCATCTCATTTATTATTATTATCTTCTTCCAAATCCTGACAATAGAGTATCACAAATTCTAGTATCTGAAGTTTTTAGTTTTGTTTTTCTTGTTTCATTTTACCTTAAGAGAAAACTGGGAACTGTCTTTGTAGGAGTAGTTTAAAATATGTCATTCTCTCTGGAAACCTGAAACTAGTTATTAATTATTTAAGCTAATAATTTTTTCCCAAACCAAGAAGGAGATATTTCTGAAATTTTACATTTTGTAGACTTCTAAACTAAAGAAATATTAAGTATTTTCATGTCAAAAAGTTTTAGCATTTAATAACAAAATCATATAAAATGGGCCTTATTTTATTGCTTCTCTCCAGAAAAACATATTTCATATAGAGAGTTAATAAAGATAAATGGATTTTTTACTGAAGAAAAACACACAGAGTATGATAATCAAATCACCAGGCAGAAAAAAATACTGAAATGCCAAATAGAATTGCAAATTATGTGTTCTTGGTTTGTAAACATGATGTGCTAAAGAGCAGGAAAGCCACATGCTTAATAGCTGGTGCAGCCACCTTGGCAAATATTACGGGATATGAACCCAGAATATAAAAACAAAATGAAACAGTGAAAATAAATAAAATTATACAAGTCATACTTGAATTTTTAATTCTTTCAGTCAAGAACTTATTTACCATCAAAACTTTGTAGTGAAAATTGAAAATTGACTAACAATTCCCAAAGTGGGAACAAGTATATTTAGAAAAAAGTTTCAAATTAACTTCTTTTATTTCTCTTAATGGCTTTTCTTTCTTTCTTTCATTTTTTTAAAATTTATGGCTTGACTTTTAATCTCTCTTATTTTTCTCCTTGTAATGCCTGAAAGAAATATCTTTCAGTGAGGATAATTACATAATTCTAAAATGCCTAATCAATCTACACCATTCATTGGGATATATATTTGCATATTTATTGTGCTAAACTACTGCCAACTTTGAATAATTGCCCTTTAAGAAAACTGTGCATAAACTACAGATAAGTTGTAGTACAGTCAACTGATTGTTGACATTCTTTACTATGTTCTACTTGTCATTTTATGAGTAAGGGTACAGTGTATTCCAACAGGGATTCTTGGGATTTATCATCTTTCAGTCGTTAAAAAAAAATCCCTAAAAAATATTCTACTTATGAACAAGATAAAATAATATCATCTTTATTTGCACCCTAGACTCAAATAAATAAAAGTTGGGATATAATATGTAAAGTATTTTTTAAGGTAATGGAAATGGTGCAATTAAGAAAGTGTTACCAAAATATGGAAACAGGGTGAGCTCTGTGATTTCTACAGTGTCCTGTCTAAAAGGAATTTCCAGGGTGTGATGTAGGAAGGAGAAGTCCAGGAAAACAGGGTGCTATTGTTGAGGTGAGACAGGAAGTTGAATCTTAAAAGGAGGAGAGTCTAGTGTTCACAAGACAAAGCAGCTTCCTGTCAATGGTAGAGTACTCCAAAAAATTGGTTCCATTTGCAGGGAAAAAAGCAGATGTAGAGCAAATGCTGCTCTGGTTCTGCTCAATAAAATTTAAAAGCAAGCAAGAAAGTAATAATAACAAAGTTCAACATTACTTATTGGAATGCAAAGATATATAAACAAAAAAATATAGAATTTACACTTTTGTGTACTTTCAAATGTGACCAGGTATGCAAAAAGCAAGAAAATGCAAGTCACAAGGAAGAGAAAAATTAATTGGCCAAAATTAATCACAAAATATGAAAAGAAGAATTAGTAAGAATAACATTAAAAGGATTAAATTATAATTATATTCTTTTAAAAAATCTTTATTTTTTAGTTTTAAGTGGACACAATATTGGTGGTTCCTTAAGAAATTAAACCTGTGCCATTTGACCAGCTGTTTCATTCCTAGGCATGCACCCACACAAAGACTTGGAGACCCCAGTGAACATAACATCCCAGCAGCATCTTGTGGGGGAAGTCCAAGAATCTATTCCAGAGGGCCAAGCTTCCTCATTACCTCTAGATCACAACAAGAAGCAAGGAAAGCCTTAGCTTCAAGAACTTTCTATATGTGAGAAAGAAAAATCAATGCAATAAAAAAGATAAATGACATCAAATATCATGGATTAAGGAATAACATTTATAAACATATGATAAATAAGGGATTATTGTTTCAAAATATATATTTGAAATAAAGGTTTAGAGTTCTTGAGAAGAAAACAGAGCTCCAAGAAAAGTTGGTATGGTATATTAATATATTGATATTATATATGAATCCAAATATACCATAAATATATAAAGTGTTCAATCTTCATGTGAAGTAAGAAATCCAGAGAACAAGTAGATAAGCTGAATAACTTTTACAGTAATGTGCATGCCTTGCAGAGGCAGGGAGAGTGGCTTGCACCTGAATATGATGAAACATTGATTTTTATAACTTTAGAAAAGCCACTTCAGAATTGTCTATCAATAAAACATGGATTGATATTGAAATAATATACAGAAAAGTCATTTCTGGATCTTTTGCATAGGCAAAATACCTGAAAATAAATAGTTGGGCTGATTAGTACCAGGTATAATAAATGTATGAGAAAGTACGATTCAAATCAACTATTGGAGGGCTTTCATAGATTCTATTATTTGAGAAGAGCTATATACATAAAGTGAATATAATGCCCCTTCTCATTTCCCTCAAATTCATTATTATGTGCATTTGTATATATAATATAAATATGGAGAGAAATACGAAGGTAAACAACAAATTGTTAACATTTGTTAAAAGTGGGAAGAAGGTAAAGAAGAAAATGAGGGGAGTATATGCAAAAATAATACTGAAATGTCATAAAAATTTAAATGGCCATTTTCTAGTAAAAGATACAGTCCAAAGGAAGACATGTGGGAATGAGGGATACTTGGGTGAAACTAGAAGGATATTCCAAACGATGTTATAAAAATATTAATGGTGGGTTTTTTTGGAAATTAATAACTTTTTTACTTCACTGCATATTTTTTAGCATAATAATATTTTTTCAAAGACGTTGTGCTATAAACATATTAGGAAAACTATTAAATACACGAAAAGTATATGAAAAAAATGTAAAACCTATATTGGGGTAGAAATTATTAGAAAGATCTTTTTTAAATGACAAAATGGAATTGTATTCAAATTGGTACTTCAGAGCTTAAGAATTTATTCACTTCCATAACCAAAAAGCCCAAGGTCAGCCCTGGCTTGTGACATTATCAGTACAGCAACAAAACCAATGTCATCAGCAGCGTGTCCTCTCCGCCTTCCTGTATCACTTTCCTTTGTGCTGGATTTATTTTCAGGCAAGGTCCACTGAAGGTTGACAAGAAGGCCATAAAAAGTTCTAGGCTGACATCCAACTAGAAGATGGCTCCAGGGAATGAATCATCTCTCTTTATCACGTGTAAGAGAAGACAGCCCCAGTTGACCATCGCTTTCTTTTCCACTACCTGGTCTGGGCCTATTGCTATGACTTTGGCATTACACGTCACTTTGGCCAACTCTGCTATTGTTCCAATCCTTGGAAGCAGAGTTGAGTTTCTACGGTTAGAACCAGAGACAGTATTAGGTGATTTTCTTAATGAAAATTGGAATGCCAATATCAGATGAGGAGGAGATGGAGAACAGTCCACAGGATAAAGGAAGTCTACCATATTACAGCCTTCTTAAAATGGGGAAGAAAATTAAAAAGCTTCAGAGAAAAAGATAGGAACACCTAAGTTTGTCTATATAATGCTCCTTATAGGAACAGTTAAAAGATGAGCAACAGATTAAAAGTACATCTGTATCAGTAAAATACTTAATTTTTTGAAAGCATCCCTATAACTCACAGGGAAGAAAAATAACAGTAAAGAAATTTATGGAGTACATAAACAGGATTTCTCAGCTAAAAATGCTAATGACCAATAAGAATATAAAAATGCTATCCTCATTAGTACTCAGTAATGCAAATAAATGTGATCATAAGATTTCAATTTTCATTAATTATATTATGGAACTGGAAAGAAAACATGATAAATTACAATACCAAAGATAGTTTAGCAAAATTGGTGCTCTCACATATACTTGATGGAAGTATAAATTGGTTCAGTTTTTTGGGGGGTGGTACAGCTTTTTGAGGCTGACAAGTGGACAGTGATCTGTCAAAGTTTAAAATGTGCATACTTTGGTCTATCTACAAAAAATACTCATAAATTTGCATAAATGCAAAATTATAAGAATATTATAGCAATATTATTTGTAATACCAGAAAGCAGAAAAAGTAGGAAGTGTCTATAAATAAGAAAATGAATAACAAATAATGGGATATGCATATTTTGAGTAGTGTGAAAATCCTAATAGCCCTGCACAAACAGAAATGTATACCTTATATGTGTATCTCTAGTTCTACAGAAAGCAATTCTATGTAGATGTGCAAATACACATAATTTCTATATAATGATACCTGTCCATGTCTCTGTGTGTGGGTTTTGTGTGTGAATGCATGAAGAAACAGTGGAAAGATGGGCATATGATTCAGACAGTGGCTGATTCTGGAAAGAGCAGGAATTCACAAAGGGAATGGATTGCTATGGGGGTTGTAGTCTCTTTTCATGAGCTTTCTATTTATGGTTAGTGGAGGTAAAGTGCAGTAATGCCAGCAGAAAAAGATGGGTCACCTTTGCAGAAATTACAACAATCATCTTTCTGAGGACTGGGGTTCAAAGAAGCTAGCTTTTGTTCTTGTCTGTATTATAGACAAGCATTACATTATTTAACTCTTGCATCCTCACCCACATCACCTACCTACCCCAACACCCGTGCTGGGAATGCTAACCCAGCAGATCTGTAAGAGGCCAATAACCTGGTCTCTATGGAGATATAGCTCACTTTTTAATTTATTTCTCATGGTAAAAAAAATCATTATGAATGTACTGGTGGATACCCCCTGTTCTCTGAAGTATCTAGCATTGTTCTAAGGGTTGAGGAGCTAGAATTTAAGCATGCTGCCCTTCACTCTTCTCTTGAGCTTGCTTTCTTAGGGGGTAATTTGCTCCCTTCCATTTTAAAATGTTCCATTTAATGATGTTTCCTCTCTCTCTCTCTCTCTCTCTCTCTCTCTCTCTCTCTCTCTCTCTCTGTTGTTCTTGAACATGGCTTGTTCACCATGAGTCAAGAGAGTGACCAGAGAATGGGCTATTGAATGCAAAACTTTCTCTTTGGCATTGTCTGGTACCCCTGGGGCAGCTCACCTGTGGTCGATGAAGCGGGCCAGTGCCTGTGTCTGAGGGCCACTGGAAGGAGGGCAAACAGCAAAACAGGGTCAGAACACACCAGCCCTTCCAGAGAGCTACTTAATTTAAACAGACTGGCTAATACTTATGGAAAATTTTTTCTTTTTTAAAAAAAATACATACATTTTTTAAATCTATTTTTTAGGTCTTATTTTATTTTATCCTGAACACGGAGGGCTTTTTATGAGACTCTATCAGTAGGAGTGGAACATAGAACAAGGTAGCATTTTGATTTGGTTTGCCAAGAAAGGCTGTTACATGAGCTTTCAAAGAAATACTCAGCATTAAAATGTTTTCTAGTTGTAGATCTAAGCTACTGGGCTATTTAACTCCTTTGTATATACTCTAGCACACACACTCACAGTTTTTAAATTTGATTATTTACAAGCTACCTTCATGTTGATCATTCTTCTTATTATTCTTCTTGTTTTTGTGATTATAAGTTTACTTTAGCTTTTGTTGGTTAACTACCATATTCTTCTTTAAGTAAAATAATTTTTAAAAATAATGTTGTTGATTCTCTGGAGATATGAATAGTTTAAATATACCTTGGGGTAAGATTTGGGCTTTAATGTTTGCAGTATTTCAGACTTTGGATGAAGGAAAACTAAGTTCCTTAATGTAACTTTAATGCATTGTTTAATGACTGTAATAAATCGTGAAGTATTTTTTCTTCCTATTAAAAAAGAAAAATTATCATTTAATATTTAATACAATATCTCAATTTATAATTAAAGTTAAGAATATTCATTTTTCTGTTCTTGAAACAGAAACTCTTTTTCACATTGGGAAAATAAGTTTTAAGGGTACAAAAATTATACAAAGGAGTAATCAAGGATATGGAAAAAGTAATATGAAAAATGTGTTTTAATTTTAAAAACTCTTGAGAGGTTTTAAACAGAATATCTCACTGCATGACAGTTTATCCCATAATTTAGACAAAAGAAAAAAATGGCCCTAGTTTGGGAACTAGCTTGAAAATTAAAATAAACCCAACAGAATAAGTCATACAATATGGGAGAACTGGGCTAGATGGTGGCATTACTTTTTTCTCAAATGTCTGGTGAGAAAGGAACACAAGAAAAATGTTTTCATGTTTCATGTTCCTCCAAGAACAAAATGCAGGACTAATGAGGGCCATCTCTCTCCTGCAGAGAAAAATGAAGGTTTGTGAGAAGTGAACAAGTTTGGATTTTGAATAATGCTCCCTTGATAATGGACCTCCAGCTCTCTGTACTGACCCAGGAGGCATCATTTAAATAGGAGTCTGGGCAAGAAAAGCTTTTAAATAATAAACAGTAATAAAGATCATGCTTGAATTCTTCGTTTGAATAAGATTCATTATTTAGTGAGGAAATAAAGAACTTTAGCTCTTTAGTTGAGTGAAGATAAAAGGGAAAATTTTTAATACACAGGCTTATGACAGATTAATTACTGAAACTCTCCATACATCTCCAATTGTTTCTCACCTTTGTCTTTATCTTCTATCTATGTCTATCATGTGTCTATTACTATCTATATGTTTATTGAAAATTATGTTATAAAATTTTGGAGAGTAACTTTTTAGCCATTCAATATTAAGTTTTTGTTGATTTGGAGGACTATATTTTAGAGTCTAAGTCATATTTAACCTATATTAGTTCCTGGAGAGTTTTTATCCTATGAGATAGGTCACCTTCTAATATTTCCCCTACAGATTCAAAGTTCATGAAGACCTGAGACAGCTGGTTAGAGGGAGCTCTCATGAATCTCCTGCAACAGAATGATGCTCATTTTCTTCCATATTTTATTTTTTTCTTCTTATCAATTTTAGAGTTATCCAACATTTTGATATCCCTCAAGTTTATTAACCAGCCTTAAATTGTTTCTTTTATTTATTCTCTCATTTGAGTACCATTTACAAAAGAGAACACTAACTTTACAATAGGGAACTGGGGCACTAATGAAGATATAGATGTTAGTAGAACTCAGGTTTCTCCTGGGGACTGAAAGTTGTCTCGAAGATTTTAACAACCTATGAAAGTCATGTTTTTTAAAAATTTGCGTGTACCAGTATAAATAACTTAAAATCATTAAAATTATGTCATCATGTTTCATAGGCCTAGAGGAAGACTGATAAAGTTCATACCTCAGTTTCCCCACTTTGAAGGTGTATTGTGTTATGTAAGTAATTTATCTCTCCTTCATGACTTTAATTTTAAAATAAATGGATAATAATAATAGTGTCTGTATCATGATATTATTAAGAAGATCAAATGAGCTAATTCATGTTGAGTACCAAGGAGAATGGCATGTAGGAAGAGATTGGCAATTATCACCTCTTACATTATTACATTTACATTGGTCACTCTTTTATATGACACACTACTAGTGCCTAATTGTGGTTTAGATTAATAAGTTATCAGTCTATAGTATGCACATATATGTGTGTGTATTTAAATTATAAATATGCAATCTTATTAAAACATCTATTCACATCTATGCCATTTATACCTGAACTGACTTTTTCTTGTATAAAATAAACTGCAGTTTCTATACACAGCTTTGGGAGGTAAGATAACAGATTGAAATCCTGTGAAGTGTAATGGTTAGCTGGATTTGCTTAATTTTAAGATTATATTAATATTTTATGATTATACTTTATGTCATCCCAGTCAACACATGTGATTAATCTTTGTATATATCATTAATAAAAATAAAGAAATAAAAATTATATGTTAGAGTCTATAATTTTAATTTTTTAAAATATCAGATATATGGGCCAAAATATCTTAAATATGGGGACTGTATTTTGAAAATTAGTAATCTTATCTATTTATTTCCTTAAAATTGCAAGGAAAGATCAAAAAAGTAGAAATCTTTGTAGATCTAAACCTTTCTCAACTACATTTTCAGGAGAAAATATTGGGCAAATTCCATACTGCTCATTTATATTTATTCATCTCCTTAATAATTTTGGTTTAGGTGCTCCCTAAAAGCTCATGTGTGAGATAATGCAAGAAGGTTTAGAGAAGAAATGATTAGATTATGAGAGCTTTAACCTGATCAGTGGATTGATTCACTTATATGGATTAACTGGGTGGCATCAGTAGGTAGGTAGGGTGTGGCTGGGGGAATTGGGTCACTGGGGGCTGGTGAGTGGAGCTCTCCTGCCCTGAGATGCTTCCCTCTGCCCTGTCCTTGTGCCATGCTTTTCTGCCTCACCTGGGCCTCGGAGTTATGGAGTCCACTGTCCATGGACTGAACCTCGGAAACTGTGAGCCAAAATAAACTTTTCCTCCTTTAATTTGTTCTTGTAAGGGTTTTTGGTCACCAAATACAGAAATCAACTAAAGAAGCATTCTAGGTTCACAGTTTACTTAGGTCCAGCCAGCTTTTGACTGGACTATGAAACACCTTCTCCAACTGCTCTCCCCTGCTGTACAGTGGCTTTGCCCATCTGTTCTCCACAAGGAGGTCCACACCAAGATCATGAAGTCTCTCATGGTTCCATCTTCCCTTTTGCTTTTTCTCCCTTCTGATGATTCTCTGCCTCTCTCTTACAAGGCTGCCTGTGATGATTTTTAAGGCTTCTCCATATTAACCTTCTCATCTCATGTTCCTAACCTTAATCACATCTACAGAGTTTACTATATTGTACTATTTACAGGTTCCAGGGATTAAACCATGATATCTCTGGGATTCACCATTCAACCCACAACATCTGGTTTATGCCCCCAATGCCAGCCTCATTTTGAGCCTCTTTCTTCTCTGTCACAACCACATCAGATGACTTTTCTTATCTTCAGAAGTGCTAACTTTCTCTCACCTCACTCCCTCAGTGATCATCCCTCATCACCATGGGGTGCTCATTCACTCACTCGTCCCTGCCTTAGCCTGACCCCATCCTAGGACACATGTTAAGAGTCACCTTCTTTAGATAATGTCTCAATCCTCAGAGTCCAATAGACCTGCTATGGTTCTTCATAGACTCCTGCTATTTTCACTATATTTTTATAACAATGTTTAAACATGTGATTATCTCTTAACAGATAATTTCTGTTCCCTAGGAAATGATATGCTTCATGAGGACAGAGGAGAACCATTTCACTCACCCATATGGGCCTAGCCTCATGTTCAGATGCCCAATGAACATACATTTTAATTTGAAGATAATCTTTATGATGATAATACATTTGTTCAACAAATATTGATGGAGTCTATATTATGTGACAGACACAGTGCTGTTTTATTAAGGGCCAGTTAATAAAAATATTTCCAATGAGAATTGTTAAAAGACATATTTTCACATATATTTTGGATTCTTAATTCACATTAAAATATTTACATTTAACATAACTACACCATCCAATGGTGGGAGGTGACAGTCTTTTTTCCATAAATTTTAAATCTTCTCCAACTCCATCCATTTACCTAAAAACACCATGATTTTATTCTCTTTTATTGCTGAGTAATATTCCACTGAGTATATATGCCACTTTTTTTATTCATTCATCTACTGAAGGGCATCTAGGTTGGTTCCACAATTTAGCTATTGTGAATTGCGCTGGTATAAACATCGATGTGGCTGTATCATATCAGTCAACAATTAACTGGAAAATTCTTTTTATAAATATCAAAACTACTATGATATTCCTCTGAGCAGTAACAAATCTGCCAAATAATGGAGCTATGAGTGAAATCATTCAAATTGACTTAGCTATTGTGAATTGTGCTGCTATAAACATTAATGTGTTCCTGTAGTATTATGTTTTTAAGTCCTTTGGGTATAGACCAAGGAGAGGGATAGCTGGGTCAAATGGTGGATCCATTCCCAATTTTCCAAGAAATCTCCATACTGTTTTCCATATTGGCTGCACCAATTTGCAGTCCCACCAGCAGTGTATGAGTATACCTTTTTCCCAACATCCTCACCAACACTTATTGTTGATTGTCTTCATAATAGCTGCCATTCTGACTGGAATGAGATGAAATCTTAGAATGGTTTTGATTTGCATTTTTTAAATTGCTACTGATGATGAACATTTTTTAATGTATTTGTTGATTGATTGTATATCATCCTCAGAGAAGTGTCTCTTCAGGTCCTTGAGTTCTTTATGTACCCTAGAGATTAGTGTGCTATCTGATGTGTGAGGGGTAAAGATTTGCTCCCAAAATGCAATCTCTTTATTCACCTCACAGATTGTTTCTTTTGCTCAGAAGAAACTTTTTAGTTTGAATCCATTCCATTTATTGATTCTTGATTTTAATTCTTGCACCACAGTAGCCTTATTAAGGAAGTTGGGGCCTAGTCCCATGTGAAGAAGATTAGGACCTACATTTTCTTCTATTAGATGCAGGGTCTTTGGTTGTATTCCTAAATCCTTGATCCATTTTGAGATGAGTTTTGTGCATGGTGAGAGATAGGGGTTTAATTTTATTTTGTTGCATATTAATTTCTAGTTTTCCAAGTACCATTTGTTGAAGAGGCTATCTTTTTCCAATGCATGTTCTTGGCACTTTTGTCTAATACAGATATTTGTAGTTTTGTGAGTTAGTCTCTGTGTCCTCTATTCTGTACCATGGTCTACAAGTCTACTTTGGTACCAATAGCATGCTGGTTTTATTACTATTGTTCTGTAGTATACTTTGAGATCTGGTTTAGTGATGCCACTTGCTTCACTCTTCCTGCTTAGCATTGCTTTAGCTATTCTGGGTTTCTTTTTTTTTCCAGATGAATTTCATGATCACTTTTTCTATTTCTATAAGGAATGTCATTGGAATTTTGATCAGAATTGCATTAAATATGTATAGTGCTATTGGAAGTATGATCATTTTGATAATATATTAATTCTGCCTAATCAAGTGTAAGGTAGATCTTTCTGTCTTCTAAGATCTTCTTTCATTTCTTTCTTTAGGGTTCTCTAATTTTCATTATATAGATCTTTCATCTCTTTCATTAAATTCATTGTGTTAAGAAATAATTGTTTTTTACTTTTATTTTACCTGTTTTTATTACTAATTGTAATGATGAGTGAATTATTCAAATTAACATTTGAAATTATATGTAACTTCTGTTTTCTTTTTAAATGTTTAGACATTTTTGTGTACTATATTAAAACTTTCATCAGCAAATCTAGTTGTGATAAGTATTTCAAAGTAAATTTATTTATATTCAACTTTTAAGCATGTGTGCTTTATACTTTCTGTCCTTCATCAATTATAGATTCATATCAATCAACAATTAACTGGAAAATTCTTTTTATAAATATCAAAGCTACTATGATATTTCACTGAGCAGTAACGAATCTGCCAAATAATTGAGCTATGCGTGAACTCATTCAAAACACAGTAGAGGTTTTTGAGCTATGACTTTTTATAAGGCAAAATGTTCAAATATGCATTGTATATTTTAAATGAAAGATAGAAATACATTATTCCTGTCTCTATTCACCAAATACTTGTTGGGAGAGAAGGTCCTTGATGGACCCTGGGTATTCCTGTGAGTTGTTGCCAAAAATAGAACACTCAAGAATTCTTACCTGGGCCATTTCTCAGGATTGCATGTGCCTGCAGCACATCTAGGGAGGAGGTCATCTCTCCATCTGGGGAAGAGTATACTTGGTTCTGCTTACTCTAAAATCCTGAAGCCCAACCTTTCCTTACTACACCTTAGTTCATTGTGTCAGCAGCCCTCCTTCATCATCCCTCCCGCCATGAAACTTAGGACAATGGGAGATGAACAGAAAGATGAAGCTGTTATGTAATAAGTCCATTCTTTGGACCCAGTTCTCATGCTTTCTGCCTATATCCATGAAAACAGTCCCAGGCAGGTCTACATGGAGTAAAATCTTGATCCTTCACAGTTCCCAACATCACCCTCCAACACTGATGGGCAGCTGGCAGGCAATAGATTCTCACTCTTTTCTTTAGGCCATGAAAAAATATTTTGATCAATAATGTCAACTATTTTAAATTATAAACATAACTTTATTGCTTCTACTTGAAATTCTTAATTGACTCTTCAGTGATTTTTATTCAAATTGAAACCCCTTTCCAAGGAATGTTAAATGCTACCTATACCTAAGTACAACTATGCTAGATGTGCCTCAGAACCCACCCTATTTTGGTCCTCTTTTCATTTTCTGCCTCATCTCTCTACAGAGATTTTGTTCTCACTTTCCCGGTAGCTAGATAATTCATATCCCTTTCAAAAAATATAGAGAATTCTAGGAAAGTCCCTGTCTATCAGAGACCTCCTTTTTCTTCCACATACACAACCTCCACATATATTTCATTGCCTGAAAAAAAAATCATTTGCAAAGGTGCATTCAGTGCGGGGGAAAGAAGATTCTAGGCCCATACACGTGCTAGGCAAATGCTTTCCCATTGAGCTACATTCCCAGTCCTACTATCTTTAATGATTAAAATCAACCCCTGCATTCAGTGGGTTGAAATCTTAGATTCTCTCTTGACCATATTGAAAGCAAGCTGAGAATAGACTGCAGCTTGTCCAGCAGCTGTGCTGAAAGCCTTTATTTTAGCACCCAGGACAAAGGAGCAGCCACCATGTGGGACTTGTGCACCTCTTGAAAGATGAAGAGAGCAGGGAAGGATGGATTGATGTCTTCTCCAACTTTACTGCCAACTGACACTCTGTCCTTCTGCTTACATTAGCCAATATGAATCATATGGATGAATCTACATAAGTAGAGTCAAGAAGTATACTCTGTCCCCAAGATGCTGCAAGGTACAAGGAAATGAGACATAAATCTTTATAGGAAGTTGGGAGCAAATCTGGTACCACCACTTAAGACCAAAAGCTCTCCTCTTTCATTTTCATGACCAGAAATACAGTCTGGGTATCTGCATTTCTGAGGCACAGCCCATTGGAGCCTATATCCAGATACATCTCAGGTCATCATAAGCATGAGTTTCTCATTGCTCTACCTGGGCTGCAGGAACTGATTTATTTCTTAGTTGCATCATTAAAACCATCCACGTGACATTACTTCTTAGGTTTCTATTCCCATTGTATATTTTTTTAATTAATTTTTATTGTTGGTTGTTTATAACATTACATAGTTCTGGATATATCATATTCCACACTTTGATTCAAGTGGGATATGAACTCCCATTTTTACCCCGTATACAGATTTCAGAATCACATCAGTTGCACATCCATTGATTTACATATTGCCATACTAGTGTCTGTTGTATTCTGCTGCCTTTCCTATCCTCTACTATCCCCCCTCACCCCTCCCCTCCCCTCTTCTCTCTCTACCCACTGTACTGTAATTCATTTCTCCCCCTTATATTTTTCCCCCTTTCCCCTCACTTCCTCTTGTATGTAATTTTGTATACCCCTGAGGGTCTCCTTCCATTTACATGCAATTTCCCTTCTCTCTCCCTTTCCCTCCCACCTCTCATCCCTGTTTAATGTTAATCTTCTTCTCATGCTCTTCGTCCCTACTCTGTTCTTAGTTACTCTCCTTATATCAAAGAAGACATTTGGCATTTGTTTTTAAGGGATTGGCTAGCTTCACTTAGCATAATCTGCTCTAATGCCATCCATTTCCCTCCAAATTCTATGATTTTGTCATTTTTTAATGCAGAGTAATACTCCATTGTGTATAAATGCCACATTTTTTTTTATCCATTCGTCTATTGAAGGGCATCTAGGTTGGTTCCACAGTCTTGCTATTGTGAATTGTGCTGCTATGAACATGGATGGAGCAGTGTCCCTATAGTGTGCTCTTTTTAGGTCTTTAGGAAATAGACTGAGTAGGGGAATAGCTGGGTCAAATGGTGGTTCCATTCCGAGTTTTCCAAGAAATCTGCATACTGCTTTCCAAATTGGCCACCAATTTGCAGGCCCACCAGCAATGTACAAGTGTACCCTTTTCCCCACATCCTCACCAGCACTTGTTGTTGTTTGACTTCGTAATGGCTGCCAATCTTACTGGAGTGAGATGGTATCTTAGGGTGGTTTTGATTTGCATTTCTCTGACTGCTAGAGATGGTGAGCATTTTTTCATGTACTTGCTGATTGATTGTATGTCCTCCTCTGAGAAATGTCTGTTCAGGTCCTTGGCCCATTTGTTGATTGGGTTATTTGTTATCTTATTGTCTATTTTTTTTTAGTTCTTTGTATATTCTGGATATTAGGGCTCTGTCTGAAGTGTGAGGAGTAAAAATTTGTTCCCAGGATGTAGGCTCCCTATTTACATCTCTTATTGTTTCTTTTGCTGAGAAAAAACTTTTTAGTTTGAGTAAGTCCCATTTGTTCATTCTAGTTATTAACTCTTGTGCTATGGGTGTCCTATTGAGGAATTTGGAGCCCGACCCCACAGTATGTAGATCATAGCCAACTTTTTCTTCTATCAGACGCCATGTCTCTGATTTGATGTCAAGTTCCTTGATCCACTTTGAGTTAACTTTTGTGCATGGCGAGAGAAAGGGATTCAGTTTCATTTTGTTGCATATGGATTTCCAGTTTTCCCAACACCGTTTGTTGAAGATGCTATCCTTCCTCCATTGCATGCTTTTAGCCCCTTTATCAAATATAAGATAGTTGTAATTTTGTGGATTGGTTTCTGTGTCCTCTATTCTGTACCATTGGTCCACCCGCCTGTTTTGGTATCAGTACCATGCTGTTTTTGTTACTATTGCTCTGTAGTATAGTTTGAAGTCTGGTGTAGCTATACCACCTGATTCACACTTCCTGCTTAGCATTGTTTTTGCTATTCTGGGACTTTTATTTTTCCATATGAATTTCATGATTGCTTTCTCTATTTCTACAAGAAATGCCATTGGGATTTTGATTGGCATTGCATTAAACCTATAGAGAACTTTTGGTAATATCGCCATTTTGATGATGTTAGTTCTACCTATCCATGAACAGGGTATATTTTTCCATCTTCTAAGATCTTCTTCTATTTCTCTCTTTAGGGCTCTGTAGTTTTCACTGTATAAGTCTTTCACCTCTTTTGTTAGGTTGATTCCCATGTATTTTTTTTTTTTTTGAGGATATTGTGAATTTTAGTGGTTGTCCTCATTTCCATTTCAGAGGATTTGTCGCTGATATACAGGAATGCCTTTGATTTATGCGTGTTGATTTTATATCCTGCCACTTTGCTGAATTCATTTATTAGCTCTAATAGTTTCTTTGTAGACCCTTTTGGGTCTGCTAGGTATAGAATCATGTCATCTGCAAATAGTGATAATTTGAGTTCTTCTTTTCCTATTTTTATGCCTTTAATGTCTTTCGTCTGTCTAATTGCTCTGGCCAGTGATTCGAGAACTATGTTGAACAGAAGTGGTGAGAGAGGGCATCCCTGTCTTGTTCCAGATTTTAGAGGGAATGCCTTCAGTTTTTCTCCATTCAGAATGATGCTAGCCTGAGGCTTAGCATAGATTGCTTTTACAATATTGAGGAATGTTCCTGTTATCCCTAGTTTTTCTAGAGTTTTGAACATAAAGGGATGCTGTACTTTGTCGAATGCTTTTTCCGCATCTATCGAGATGATCATATGGTTCTTATTTTTAAGCCTATTGATGTGGTGAATAACATTTATTGATTTCCGTATATTGAACCAACCTTGCATCCCAGGGATAAATCCTACCTGATCATGGTGCACAATTTTTTTGATATGTTTTTGTATCCGAATCGCCAGAATTTTATTGAGGATTTTTGC